>NC_047114.1:15555729-15803493 GCF_902500255.1 Thalassophryne amazonica | reverse complement strand
GAATTCTAAATAAATGAGAAAAAAAGCACGAGTCGTAGCTGCTGCAAAAAAACGCGGATGAAAAGCTCACAGCTCGCTTAAAGTGGGCAGTTCAGTCGAACCCCGACCCCCCCACCGCCCACGGACCAAGTTTAATGCTGCTGTCGACCCACAATGCAAAAATAATAGTAACGCACAGTGACTTGGAGAAGTAACTTTAATCTGATTACTGATTTGGATTAACGCGTTGGATTACTCGTTACTAAAAAAAGTGGTCAGATTAGAGTAACGCGTTACTAAGTAGTTACTAAGGGTTTTGTCAAACCTGCTTTTCAAATTCTGTTGTTCCATCAGAGTGGCATCAGTCAATAATATAACCTATACCTAAATCTTCAAAGGCTGACCCAAGAGAACCACTCAACTATAGAGGTATCAGTTTGCTGAGTACAGTCTACAAACTCTATTCAGGTGTCCTCAACAACAGACTGAATCAGTACATTGAAGCACATAATATTTGAGCAGATGATCAAAATGGCTTTAGAAAAGGTAGGGCTTGCATTGACCCTACCTTTTGTATATGTTCTATCATCAGTGGTAAGGGCCAGACTGTATGAAGGAAAACATATATTTGCCTGTTTTATTGATTTCCAGAACGCTTTTGACTAGGTTAACAGAGACCTGCTGCAGTTTAAACTATTAACATATGACATTTCAGGTAGATTTTATAATGCAGTCAAATCTCTGTATAAGGCCTCAGTTGCATGTGCTCAGGTGAATAATTTGAGGACTGGCTGGTTCCCCACTCCATTTGGAGTAAAACAAGGCGATGTGTTATGTCCTGTGCTATTTGGTTTGCATATAAATGACTTAGTAGATGAAATCAAAGAAGCCAACCTTGATATCTATATTGACAACCTAAACCTAAGTACAGTGGGGCAAAAAAAGTATTTAGTCGGGCCTCTGAGTGTGCAAGTTCTCCTACTTAGAAAGATGAGAGAGGTCTGTAATTTTCAACATAGGTACAGTTCAACTATGAGAGACAAAATGAGGGAAAAAAAAATCCAGGAAATCACATTGTAGGATTTTTAAAGAATTTATTTGTAAATTATGGTGGAAAATAAGTATTTGGTTACCCACATTTCTGGCTCTCACAGACCTGTAACTTCTTATTTAAGGAGTTCTCTGTCTTCCACCTGTTACCTGTATTAATGGCACCTGTTTGAACTCGGCGTCTGACTGAACCCAGAAAGCGGTTCCAAAAACAAAACTATTTTATTTTCCCCTCTTGTGCAATACTCGGTGTACAACATAAAATATGGTTTGTCTGGTGGAGTGAAGGACGGCGCGCTCTCCAGCGCCCAAAGGGATCGAAGCCCGGCGCTTCTGGACTCACATTCACCGCCAAACACCCCCCAGGTGGACACGACAAACTGACTCTGTGAAGGATAGAAGAGGTGAGGTAAGTCAACAGCTACAACTAATATCCTTCAGAGGCACACACTATCAGCAACACATTCAGGTCTGAATTTAAGCTTTATGTAAATGAGCAGCTTCTCACAACAGGTGGAGGATCATCAGTCCGCACGCCACAGCCGTGAGAAGTGAGCTGCACAATTCTCATCAATGTTCAAATATACTGCGTAACAAAATACAAAATTACTATTAACACTTATTCAGACAATCAATCACCTCTGATGTGTGCTGACAGCATGTGTCCCTCACCCGTCCTCCTTCACAGGCACGATGTGTCAAACCCAGGCGCGGTCCTCAGCGTCTCACAAACGAACATCACACGGTCGAGTTCCCGGCAATTCTGCTTGAATCACTCATGGCTTAAATGCAGAACGCCATCTCATTATCTGCTTCAGCTGAAAGTCTTTAAGACTGCACATGAGCATCATCCACAGGTGCTGCGAGTCATTAGGCCTGCACATGAACATCCTCCACAAGTGCAGCCAATAATGTTGATGAGGGTGAAGGATTCTTCTGCCAGCACCTTCTCCACAGACAAAAACCAGTTTGCATACCACCTGGAGAGCAAAGAAAAGAAAACAACACAAAAACATGGCTGGAAGATCACTAAGGGCCCTTGGGCAAGGCCTTTAATCCCCTATTGCTCCCGGTGTGTAGTGAGCAGCACCCTAACATCTGGGTAAATATGAGGCATAATTGAACATAATTGAGGCGCTTTGAACATCTGATGCAGATGGAAAAGCACTATATAAAGGCAGTCCATTTAGGAAGAGTGACTCTACAATAGTCAAGCAGGTTGGTGTGAATAAATCAACTGTGGGAGCAATTGTAAGAAAATGGAAGACATACAAGACCATTGATAATCTCCCTCGAAGTGGGGCTCCACGCAAGATGTCATCCCGTGGGGTCAAAATGATCAGGAGAACGTTGAACAAAAATCCCAGAACTACACGGAAGGACCTGAAAATGACCTGACTGAAAATGACTGAAATCCTGCAGTGACAGGTGTGTCCCCCTGCTTAAGCCATTACGTGTCCAGGCCCGTCTGAAGTTTGCCAGAGAGCATAGGGATGATCCAGAAGAGGATTGGGAGATATCATGTCAAACCAAAATGCTTTTTGTTAAAAAGTCAACTCATTGTGTTTGGAGGAAGACGAATGCTGAGTTGCATCCCAAGAACACCATATCTACTGTGAAGCATGGGGGTGGAAACATCATGCTTGGGGGCTGTTTTTCAGCAAAGGGGACAGGACAACTGATCCGTGTTAAATGAAGAATGAATGTATTGTGAGATTTTATACCAAAAACTCCTTCCATCAGTGAGAGCATTGAAGATGCAACGTGGCTGGGTTTTCCAACATGCCAATGATCCCAAACACACTGCTAAGGCAACGAAGGAGTGGCTTCTTAAAAAGCATTTCAAGGTCCTGCAGTGGCCAAGCCAGTCTCCAGACCTCAACCCCATAGAAAATTTGTTGAGGGAGTTGAAAGTCCCTGTTGCCCAGTGACAGCCCCAAAACATCACTGCTCTAGAGGAGATCTGCATGGAGGAATGGGCCAAAATACCAGCTACAGTGTGTGCAAACCTGGTGAAGACTTACAGAAAACGTTTGACCTCTGTCATTGCCAACAAAGATTATGTTACAAAGTACCGAGTTGAACTTGGGTGGTTGGCTCTCAATGCGGTATTGTATCACTTCCTGTTCCGGAGCACAGCGGTGTTTTGCTGTATCTGTTAGCTGTTTAATCTGCGTAGTTAGATTGATCTAGATAACTAGATAACGATTTGTTTCACAGTGTAATCTTCACGTGCCTTAACTAAAGCACTCCCTCTGCTGAATCACCTTTAAATTATTTACACATTATTCACTTTGTGTATTTTTAGGAATCCGCTAGCTTAGCGCAGCTCCTAGCTGTTAGCCAGTTTAGCATGGTAGCTTCTCCTGTCTCTCCCGCACTTCTCTACTCTGGTTGTGAAATGTTTAGTTATTCCTTGGCCTCCTTTAGCAGTAATGGTACTTGTAATAAGTGTAGCTTATTCGTAGCTTTGGAGGCCAGGCTGGGCGAATTGGAGACTCGGCTCCGCACTTTGGAAAATCCTACAGCTAGCCAGGCCCCTGTAGTCGGTGCGGACCAAGATAGCTTAGCCGCCGTTAGCTGTCCCCCAGCAGATCCTGAGCAGCCAGGAAAGCAGGCCGGCTGGGTGACTGTGAGGAGGAAGCGTAGTCCTAAACACAAGCCCCCTGTACACCACCAACCCGTTCACATCTCTAACTGTTTTTCCCCACTCGGCGACACACCCGCCGAAGAACAAACTCTGGTTAATGGCAACTCTGAGAAATGTGAAGTTAGCGACACCAGCAACCATAGTCAATTGTCTTCCGGGGGCCAGAGCAAGCAACACTAAAGGAAATTTGAAACTGCTGGCTAAGGCTAAGCGTAAATTCGGTAAGATTGTAATTCACGTCGGCAGTAATGACACCCGGTTACGCCAATCGGAGGTCACTAAAATTAACATTGAATCGGTGTGTAACTTTGCACAAACAATGTCGGACTCTGTAGTTTTCTCTGGGCCCCTCCCCAATCGGACCGGGAGTGACATGTTTAGTCGCTTGTTCTCCTTGAATTGCTGGCTGTCTGAGTGATGTCCTAAAAATGAGGTGGGCTTCATAGATAATTGGCAAAGCTTCTGGGGAAAACCTGGTCTTGTTAAGAGAGATGGCATCCATCCCACTTTGGATGGAGCAGCTCTCATTTCTACACTCAACAAAAATATAAACGCAACACTTTTGGTTTTGCTCCCATTTTGGATGAGATGAACTCAAAGATCTAAAACTTTTTCCACATACACAATATCACAATATCTAAATCTGTGATAGTGAGCACTTCTCCTTTGCTGAGATAATTCATCCCACCTCACAGGTGTGCCATATCAAGATGCTGATTACACACCATGATTAGTGCACAGGTGTGCCTTAGACTGCCCACAATAAAAGGCCACTCTGAAAGGTGCAGTTTTATCACACAGCACAATGCCACAGATGTTGCAAGATTTGAGGGAGTGTGCAATTGGCATGCTGACAGCAGGAATGTCAACCAGAGCTGTTGCTCGTGTATTGAATGTTCATTTCTCTACCACAAGCCGTCTCCAAAGGTGTTTCAGAGAATTTGGCAGTACAGCCAACCAGCCTCACAACCACAGACCACGTGTAACCACACCAGCGCAGGACCTCCACATCCAGCATGTTCACCTCCAAGATCGTCTGAGACCAGCCACTCAGACAGCTGCTGAAACAAACGGTTTGCATAACCAAAGAATTTCTGCACAAACTGTCAGAAACCGTCTCAGGGAAGCTCATCTGCATGCTCGTTGTCCTCATCGAGGTCTCGACCTGACTCCAGTTCGTCGTCGTAACCGACTTGAGTGGGCAAATGCTCACATTCGCTGGCGTTTGGCACGTTGGAGAGGTGTTCTCTTCACGGATGAATCCCAGTTCACACTGTCCAGGGCAGATGGCAGACAGCGTGTGTGGCATTGTGTGGGTGAGCGGTTTTCTGATGTCAATGTTGTGGATCGAGTGGCCCATGGTGGCGGTGGGGTTATGGTATGGGCAGGCATCTGTTATGGACGAAGAACACAGGTGCATTTTATTGATGACCCATTGAGCATGTTTGGGATGCTCTGGACCGGCATATACGACAGCGTGTATCAGTTCCTGCCAATATCCAGCAACTTCGCACAGCCATTGAAGAGGAGTGGACCAACATTCCACAGGCCACAATTGACAACCTGATCAACTCTATGCGAAGGAGATGTGCTGCACTGCATGAGGCAAATGGTGGTCACACCAGATACTGTCTGGTATCCCCCCCCCCCCCCAATAATACAAAACTGCACCTTTCAGAGTGGCCTTTTATTGTGGGCAGTCTAAGGCACACCTGTGCACTAATCATGGTGTCTAATCAGCATCTTGGTATGGCACACCTGTGAGGTGGGATGGATTATCTCAGCAAAGGAGAAGTGCTCACTATCACAGATTTAGACTGGTTTGTGAACAATATTTGAGGGAAATGGTGATATTGTGTATGTGGAAAAAGTTTTAGATCTTTGAGTTCATCTCATACAAAATGGAAGCAAAACCAAAAGTGTTGCATTTATATTTTTGTTGAGTATATGTCCAAGTGTGGTGCCCCTTTTTGCAGAGGGACAAAGATACGTTGGATGAAATGGATGAAATGTAATAGAGCTGAGAAACATCTGCAGAGACCCTAATAGCATTATATATCCCAGAGCGTGGCAGTGATATGACATGCTGTCAGCTTTTTATCATCATTCCTTTGAGTCTCATAAATGTCACAAATTGCTCTATGAAAATTAATGATGACAACATACACACAATGCAATGCAACTTACTACACCTTAACTAAAGTGACATGAAATATACAATAACATGGCTAAAATTCTTCTCTATGACCCATGCATAGAACGGGTAACTCAGGCAGTATATAAATAAAGTATGAGAAATTACTAATCCAGTTAATACACTCACCTAAAAAGACCTGCTTTTAGAAAAGAAAAACACTTCTATAAATAAAAGAGTCAAATAGACTAAACCATATTCACTGTTAAATAAATAAAATACCAATGCACACACCGAAATGTGAACAATCACTGGCCACAACTTCAAGTTGGACCAATGCAATGCATTCTGGGTAAAATGTACTAATAAATAAATGTGTCCTTATTCTACAGATTGCAGTGCTTTATGCTACTGCTGTGGTGAACATGTTGAAGTTTCTTAGATCTTGTTAAAATTGTGTTCGTAGGTATTTTTGATGTCTAAATTATGAAACATCATGACACCATAAGTGAGTGGTTGAGTTGTATTATGGGCTTCAAAGTGCTGAGCTTCATAAACTTGGAGAACAGTGATGTTGAAATAATTCCAGAATTTGTTTCCTGCTTGTTCACAAAAAGCTGATAATAATTGAAATTTTTCTGGAGTCTGACTTGTTGTGCATTTCAGTCTTCCACTAACATATCACTCCATAAAAAAAGTTTTAATTTGTTTTATGAAATGATTCCTTAGTTTAAATAACTTTAAGGTATCACTCCATAACAAATACTCTTAAAACACTAAGTTATTTATACTAAAATGAAAAAGGATAGTAAAAAGTTACTTTTTTTATGGAATTATATGAAAATTCAGTAAGGAATATCTTAGAAATTATATATATTATATGTTAATTTGAAGGTTGAAATTCACAAGTCAGACTCCAGAAAAAAAAAAAATTAATGAATAAATTTGATATTACCAGCTTTTTGTAAACATGCAGGAGAAATTTCAGGGATCACTGCAATGCTATGAAGCTCAGCATTTTGAAGCCCATAATACAACCCAACCACTCACTTATGGTGTCATGTTGTCTCATAATTTAGACATCCAAAACACCTACGGACATAATTTTAAGAAGCTCTAAGAAATTTCATCATGTTCACCACAGCAGGAGCATAAAGCACTTCAATCTGCAGAATAAGGACACATTTATTTATCAGTACATTTTACCCAGAATGCATTGGTATGTTAATCATACACATTTAGTCAATCAGCAGTTTCCTGCCAGCTTTTCTCTCTGAGTTTATTTATTGCTGCTGTGTTCCCTCTTTTCCTTATTAGATATTTAAATTCCTCCATTATAAGTGCTGCTCTCAGGCAGTGAACATTGCTGCTCACTCTTTATATTTTGTCATTGTGAAGCCAGTTGATCTGTGTTCGACCTCATGGGCTTCCTCTAAATAGATGACATTAGTGGAAAAATTGTGGAGTCTGTGGGTGGTGAGATGAAGTAATCACAAATACTTTTAGACTGCACTCCTGATCTGAGCCACGAAGAGCAACTATCAATCAGAATTCAACTTGTTGCAGTTGAGGATGCCCCAGAAAAAAGAGCATTTTATGGGGTTCCTTGAGACTCGGAGAGCTCAACATCTCCTTTGGAGACTGTAGGGGGCAGTCTGATGATCATGGTGCAAATATGGAAGGGAAGAGGAAAGAAGTCCAAGTCAGACCTGTAGAAATAAATCAGAGTTGTGTTTGACTGTGTGACGTGTATATAAATAATAATATTTCTGTTTTGTGATGGTTCAATTTGTTTCTTAAACTCGGTTAAATATGTCCGGGGGGGTATTCGGCACCATAACAGAGCGTGGTGTGTCGGTGGTTCTAGTCCCGCGGCAGGAACATCAACAGGTTAAGACTATACTTTCAGAAATCATTTCTATAGTTTTTGACTTGAGAAATGTGTTTCTAAAGTGTTTGGTTTCGCCAACCATGATGAAGAGTTCTGATACTTCTTCCCGACATATTTAACCGAGTTTAAGAAACAAATTGAACCATCACAAAACAGAAATATTATTATTTATATACACGTCACACAGTCAAACACAGCTCTGATTTATTTCTACGGGTCTGACTTGGACTTCCTTCATCTTCCCTTCCATATTTGCACCATGATCATCAGACTGCCCCCTACAGTCTCCAAAGGAGATGTTAAGCTCTCCGAGTCTCAAGGAACCCCATAAAATGCTCTTTTTTTCTGGGGCATCCTCAACTGCAACAAGTTGAATTCTGATTGATAGTTGCTCTTCGTGGCTCAGATCAGGAGTGCAGTCTAAAAGTATTTGTGATTACTTCATCTCACCACCCACAGACTCCACAATTTTTCCACTAATGTCATCTATTTAGAGGAAGCCCATGAGGTCGAACACAGATCAACTGGCTTCACAATGACAAAATGTAAAGAGTGAGCAGCAATGTTCACTGCCTGAGAGCAGCACTTATAATGGAGGAATTTAAATATCTAATAAGGAAAAGAGGGAACACGGCAGCAATAAATAAACTCAGAGAGAAAAGCTGGCAGGAAACTGCTGATTGACTAAATGCGTACGATTAACAAACCAATGCATTCTGGGTAAAATGTACTGATAAATAAATGTGTCCTTATTCTGCAGATTGAAGTGCTTTATGCTCCTGCTGTGGTGAACATGATGAAATTTCTTAGAGCTTCTTAAAATTATGTCCGTAGGTGTTTTGGATGTCTAAATTATGAGACAACATGACACCATAAGTGAGTGGTTGGGTTGTATTATGGGCTTCAAAATGCTGAGTTTCATAACATTTCAGTGATTTCTGAAATTTCTCCTGCATGTTTACAAAAAGCCATTAACGTCAAATTTATTCATTAATTTTTTTTGTCTGGAGTCTGACTTGTGAATTTCAACCTTCAAATTAACATATAATATATGTAATTTCTAAGATATTCCTTAGTATAAATAACTTAGTGTTTTAAGAGTGTTTGTTATGGAGTGATACCTTAGTTTAAAGTTATTTAACCTAAGGAATCATTTCATAAAACAAATTAAAACTTTTTTTATGGAGTGATATGTTAGTGGAAGACTGAAATGCACAAGTCAAACTCCAGAAAAATTTCAATTATTATCAGCTTTTTGTGAACAAGCAGAAAACATTTTTGGAATTATTTCAACATTACTGTTGTCCAGAGTCATGAAGCTCAGCCCTTTGAAGTGTTATATGGCTGGGGGGGCCTGGCTGCCGGTTTGTTTCTGTTTTTTGGTTTTCCTCCCAGGTGGCGTGCGTTTGGGACTGAGTGGCTGTGTTGCTGAGGCTGTCAGGACCTCACCCTGATCACCTGCGACTCGTCAGGACTCACAGCTGTGGTGCATCTGGATGGATTGGAACATGTTGGCATTTAAGACTGGAGTGCACAGTGTGTATTTGCCAGAGACTCGACCTTGTGACCAGACGGGTGAGATCGTCGTCTTGGGAGCCATCTCATCAGCAGCGGATGCTGAGAACGTCCAGGTTTGATGCACAGTCTGTGAAAGAGGAGGGGGTGAGGTCTCACGCTCGTCAGCACACTTCCTGAGGTACGTTAGATTTTGTGACTAACAGTTATACAGTCAGTAAATGTGGTGTCCCTCACACCTTATTGTATTGAGCTGTATGTTAGTCATGTATCAGCTTTCACTGCGGTGGAGTTTTGTGAACTGGATGTTCCATGCCTGCAGGTTGGGAAGCTGATCAGTAATCAAGCCAGGAAGTGTTTGCTGTTTGTACACCTTTAAGTGTTCTGTGTGTAGAGTGTGGACTCACATAATGGTTCCTTCTTTCACAGACTCGGTTGTTGCGGCCACCTGGGGGGTGTCGGCGGGGTCCTTGGGTCCGAAACAACTTCTGGCTCCGGACCGTTAGCGCTGCTGGGAGCGCACCACGCCAGGCCGCACCTTTTGTTGTTATATTATCACTGTTATGTATTAAATTCAGTTAGCCTTTGTACCGTGCTCTGCTTATTTCATACTGGGTCCTTCAAACGCTGGTCGGTTCTCCGAGCTGCGTCCGACACATAACATGAAGCCCATAATACAACTCAACCACTCACTTATGGTGTCATGATGTTTCATAATTTAGACATCAAAAATACCTACGAACATAATTTTAACAAGATCTAAGAAACTTCAACATATTCACCACAGCAGTAGCATAAAGCACTGCAATCTGTAGAATAAGGACACATTTATTTATTAGTACATTTTACCCAGAATGCATTGCATTGGTCCAACTTGAAGTTGTGGCCAGTGATTGTTCACATTTCGGTGTGTGCATTGGTATTTTATTTTTTTAACGGTGAATATGGTTTAGTCTATTTGACTCTTTTATTTATAGAAGTGTTTTTCTTTTCTAAAAGCAGGTCTTTTTAGGTGAGTGTATTAACTGGATTAGTAATTTCTCATACTTTATTTATATACTGCCTGAGTTACCCGTTCTATGCATGGGTCATAGAGAAGAATTTTAACCGTGTTATTGTATATTTCATGTCACTTTAGTTAAGGTGTAGTAAGTTGCATTGCATTGTGTGTATGTTGTCATCATCAATTTTCATAGAGCAATTTGTGACATTTATGAGACTCAAAGGAATGATGATAAAAAGCTGACAGCATGTCATATCACTGCCACGCTCTGGGATATATAATGCTATTAGGGTCTCTGCAGATGTTTCTCAGCTCTATTACATTTCATCCATTTCATCCAACGTATCTTTGTCCCTCTGCAAAAAGGGGAACCACACTTGGACATAATACACAAAAAACACAATAAACAGGCTTGTTGTCAAAACTTACTAATTTGTCAAAAAATATTGCTCCAATCACCTTGCTGTTTTCAAGACTTGAATCGTCTTGAAAAAATTAATAAGTACACCAAAAGGACGAGAGGCTGCTCCCCTTTTATTATATGGATGGTATTTACAAGATGATATTATTAACAATTGATTATGAAGTGTTTGCAAAATTGTCCAAAATTTAATCTTGTTTTCTGAGCTCACTAAGTGAATCCACACTTCTCAGATAATGGATTTTCCACCTTTACCGCCTACATGAATGCAACCTTAAATGTCATTTAAACAACAGATGTAAGCTCCAAAACAAGTTTTTTGTTGTTTGGTTTTTTAACTATCTATCAGTGTTGATTTACTGTCACAGAAACATGTATTGGTTAATTTCCACACACTAAATTCTATGTACACGATGTTAGAACCACTCAGACCATACTCCTTCTTTCATCGCCCCCAAGTGGAAGCAATGAACAGTTGAGATTTGACAAACGTGCTGTTTTTAAGGTGAAGAAGCTTCAACAAAGAATGTTTTTCCTAAGAAAATTGCGTAGTTTTAGTGTTGACACCTACATTTTAGAGTTATTTTATAAGTCTGTACTTCAGAGTGTCTTGTCCTTTGGTCTGGTCTGTGTCTTTGGTAGTATGTGTAAATCAAGATCAAGATCTGACTGACTAAATGCGTACGATTAACAAACCAATGCATTCTGGGTAAAATGTACTGATAAATAAATGTGTCCTTATTCTGCAGATTGAAGTGCTTTATGCTCCTGCTGTGGTGAACATGATGAAATTTCTTAGAGCTTCTTAAAATTATGTCCGTAGGTATTTTTGATGTCTAAATTATGAGACATCATGACATTATGGGCTTCAAAGGGCTGAGCTGCATGATTTTAGAGAACAGTGATGTTGAAATAATTCCAAAATTATTTTCTGCTTGTTCACAAAAAGCTGACAATAATTGAAATTTTTCTGGAGTCTGACTTGTTGTGCATTTCAGTCTTCCACTAACATATCACTCCATAAAAAAATTCCTTAGTTTAAATAACTTTAAACTAAGGTATCACTCCATAACAAACACTCTTAAAACACTAAGTTATTTATACTAAAATGAAAAAGGATAGTAAAAAGTTAAATTTTTTTTATGGAATTATATGAAAATTCAGTAAGGAATAGCTTAGAAATTATATATATTATATGTTAATTTGAAGGTTGAAATTCACAAGTCACAAAAAAATTAATGAATAAATTTGTTAGCGGCTTTTTGTAAACATGCAGGGGAAATGTTATGAAGCTCAGCGTTTTGAAGCCCATAATACAACTCAACCACTCACTTATGGTGTCATGTTGTCTCATAATTTAGACATCCAAAACACCTACGGACATAATTTGGATAATATGGAAGGGAAGAGGAAGGAAGTCCAAGTCAGACCTGTAGAAATAAATCAGAGCTGTGTTTGACTGTGTGACGTGTATATAAATAATAATATTTCTGTTTTGTGATGGTTCAATTTGTTTCTTAAACTCGGTTAAATATGTCGGGGGGTATTCGGCACCATAACAGAGCGTGGTGTGTCGGTGGTTCTAGTCCAGCGGCAGGAACATAAACAGGTTAAGACTATACTTTGAGAGATCATTTATATAGTTTTTGTTTCACCAACCATGATGAAGAATCCTGATACTTCTTCCTGAGCATGAAATGGACAGAAAGAAATGATATTTATCTTTTGTCATTGATGATTGTTCATTGCTTCCAATTGGTGGTGATGAAAGAAGGAGTATGGTCTGAGTGGTTCTAACACTGTGTACATAGAATTTAGTGTGTGGAAATTAACCAATACATGTTTCTGTGACAGCAAATCAACACTGATGTATAGTTAAAAAACCAAACAACAAAAACTTGTTTTGGAGCTTACATCTGTTGTTTAAATGGCATTTAAGGTTGCATTCATGTAGGCGGTAAAGGTGGAAAATCCATTATCTGAGAAGTGTGGATTCACTTAGTGAGCTCAGAAAACAAGATTAAATTTTGGACAATTTTGCAAACACTTCATAATCAATTGTTAATAATATCATCTTGTCAATACCATCCATATATTGAAAGGGGAGCAGCCTCTCTTGTCCTTTTGGTGTACTTATTAATTTTTTCAAGACGATTCATGTCTTGAAAACAGCAAGGTGATTGGACCAATATTTTTTGACAAATTACTAAGTTTTGACAACAAGCCTGTTTATTGTGTTTTTTGTGTATTACACTCAACAAAAATATAAACGCAACACTTTTGGTTTTGCTCCCATTTTGTATGAGATGAACTCAAAGATCTAAAACTTTTTCCACATACACAATATCACCATTTCCCTCAAATGTTGTTCACAAACCAGTCTAAATCTGTGATAGTGAGCACTTCTCCTTTGCTGAGATAATCCATCCCACCTCACAGGTGTGCCATATCAAGATGCTGATTACACACCATGATTAGTGCACAGGTGTGCCTTAGACTGCCCACAATAAAAGGCCACTCTGAAAGGTGCAGTTTTATCACACAGCACAATGCCACAGATGTTGCAAGATTTGAGGGAGCGTGCAATTGGCATGCTGACAGCAGGAATGTCAACCAGAGCTGTTGCTCGTGTATTGAATGTTCATTTCTCTACCACAAGCCGTCTCCAAAGGCGTTTCAGAGAATTTGGCAGTACATCCAACCAGCCTCACAACCACAGACCACGTGTAACCACACCAGCCCAGGACCTCCACATCCAGCATGTTCACCTCCAAGATCGTCTGAGACCAGCCACTCGGACAGTTGCTGAAACAATCGGTTTGCATAACCAAAAAATTTCTGCATAAACTGTCAGAAACCATCTCAGGGAAGATCATCTGCATGCTCGTTGTCCTCATCGAGGTCTCGACCTGACTCCAGTTTGTCGTCGTAACCGACTTGAGTGGGCAAATGCTCACATTTGCTGGCGTTTGGCACGTTGGAGAGGTGTTCTCTTCACGGATGAATCCCAGTTCACACTGTCCAGGGCAGATGGCAGACAGCGTGTGTGGCGTCGTGTGGGTGAGCGGTTTTCTGATGTCAATGTTGTGGATCGAGTGGCCCATGGTGGCGGTGGGGTTATGGTATGGGCAGGCATCTGTTATGGACGAAGAACACAGGTGCATTTTATTGATGACATTTTGAATGCACAGAGATACCGTGACGAGATCCTGAGGCCCATTGTTGTGCCATCCAAGAACATCACCTCATGTTGCAGCAGGATAATGCACGGCCCCATGTTGCAAGGATCTGTACACAATTCTTGGAAGCTGAAAATTGCAATGTATTATTAAAACAGCTAGTAGGATAACTGGGTGCAATCAAACATCAGCTGCTTCAAGATATCGTACTACACAAGGCTGAAAGTATTCTTGCAGACAGTACCCACCCTTTACATAACAGATTTCAGTTAAAAGCCAGCGTGGTAAGGGGAGGCTACTACAAAGGAAAATAAGGACAAGCAGGTTCAGCAAGTCATTTGTTCCCTCTGCAAAATTGTTAATGAAAGACACAGTTCTCAGCAGGGGACTTGACACTGTAGTACTATGTGTGTGTGTGTGTGTGTGTGTGTGTGTGTGTGTGTGTGTGTGTGTGTGTGTGTGTGTGTGTGTGTGTGTGTGTGTGTGTGTGTGTGTGTGTGTGTGTGTGTGTGTGTGTGTGGTATGCAGCAGCTTAGCTGTGTGGAGAGGAGCCAGAGAGGCATGGGGGAGGGGGGTGTTTATCTGTCTTTTATTTATTTATCTGTTTTTAAGTTTGTCTATCTTGTCTGAAGTTGTCTGTATTATACGCACCTTGACCATCTGAATTTCCCTTCTGGGATAATAAAGTTAACTTTGACTTTGACTTTCAAACTCAACTTAGATTGCAAGGCCAGTGACTTCAAACCGAGAAAAGATGAACTCAAAGCTGCTAAGAGTGGCACTTAGCTCCACTGGACTTTTTAATTTATTCATTTATTTACTATTTTACATACTGTGCAATTAATTAATTAATTAATTGGGATTAATTAACTAATTAATAAGAAAGAAAGAAAATATGCACAACACTCTACAGGGCTCAAGGTTGGGTTGTACATTCATTATAAGTTTATGGCAAAAAATATCTCCCTCTCTGATATTTCCCAGAGTTGACAGGTTTGGTTCAGCGGCAACTCAGGCTAAGCCTGACAATTAGCCTAGTAGTGACCAGAGTAGTTCAGAAGTATAAGTTACTACGGTAACTCAGCAAGACTTGACGTTACTGAGATTGTTGGAATGAAACCCTTGCCTAGAAAGTTGCAACTTGTCAAAATAAGAGGGGATTTGGTTTCATGGAGTTTGCTGGAATACCCCTCTGATAATTGGATCATTGTATTATTCTATACTAATGTTTTGTAAACAACGAGAAAAAGTGAAACAGCTTCATGTAACTTTATAAATGTCATTTCATCATCAGACAACATGATCCAACGCGTCACGTCACTCAAAGAAACATCCGACAAGTTTCACTCATGGTTTCATTTAGAAACATAAACTCTGGACAGTTTATCGACATTAACTGCAGCTTTGTCATTTTTACAAAGTGAAAATATCACACATCTGTTTTTACACAATGAGCTAATTCTGAAGCCTCACTTGGGATAATTATATATATATATATATATATATATATATATATATATATATATATATATATATATATATATATATATAATTATTAAATGTATACATATTGTATTTTGACTGTATTGTAGAATAATAATAAAATTAGCAATGATTGCAGTGTTTCACTCTGAATGCATTGTCCAAAAATATTTTTCTTAGTTATTGAATTTTATTGTTTCAGATTGTACAGACACTCAACTTACCACAGTTTTATCTGGTGGGTCTGTGGCAAACTTGGGAGGAAATGCAGAAAGGTGATTCCAGCCTGTGCAGTTATGGCGATAAGAAACAGGTTCCCAGAAGAGAATAACATTTATGAAGGCTTCCATGCTGCACTGAGTGGGAAACCGGTCCAACTTCTCCACAAGGATCCACACATGACTTTACATTTGTAAAATGACACTTGATAAATGAAAAGTTTTGATTGTGGTTGCTTAATAGAAATATAATAAAATTATAAACTGTACATGGTGCTGATTGCTTAATTGAAAGTCTTCTTTGTCTTTCAGCTGTTCCCGTTAGGGGTCGCCACAGCAGATCAATCGTTTCCATCTCACGTCCTCTGTATCTTCCTCTGTCACACCAACCACTTGCATGTCCTCCCTCAGCACATCCATAAATCCACATCCTTGTTTCTACTGACTTTCATTCCCCTTCTCTCCAAAGCATATCTCCACCTCTCCAGACAAAACTCAACTTGCTCTCTACTCTCACTACAGATCACAATGTCATCTGCAAACATCATAGTCCACGGGGACTCCTGTCTGATCTCATCCATCAACCTGTCCATCACCACTGCAAACAAGAAAGGACTAAGAGCTGATCCTTGGTGTAATCTCACCTCCACCTTGAATGAGTCTGTCATTCTGACTGCGCATCTCACCACTGTCCTACCGCGTGCTGGGTAATCGGGAGAGTCTTGAGTTTTCCTGGTGGGCTGGTCCAACCTGGGGCCGTTGTGAGGGGGTGTTAATATAGACATACATATATGACCACCACTGTTAGGCTACACAGCAAGACACTTGGGCTGCTGTATCTTAAAGAAAAGACATTAAGTGTTATAAATGTGTTACAATCACAAAAATTCACAAGAAAATAACAAGACTGCTTCTTTTGCAACGTTATCTTTTCCAAAGCCCGAGGTAAGGACATCCCATTACATGTTTAACACCCCTATGCATTCATTACAGTTAGTTTAGTCCAACCAAGCCCTGTGTGCTCAGATGGGACTTGCGCTACTAGCAAGTACAGGAGGAGTGGCCCGTGAAGGAAAAGATGGACGGAAAAAAGCCAGGTGGAGCTGAAAAAGCTAGATTAAGAAAAAGAAAAAGACACTGACTTGGCTGGGCATACACTGTACGATATTTTAAACCGCAGGGTTTAAAAGTTCAGAGCGCACGATTCATGTTCTCACACTGATGCTCTGATGTGATCTGACTGCTCACATTGTACCTTCAAAAACCACACGTCGGGGTCGCGTTTCTTTTTAAAAAAAAATGTATTTCATGTCTATCAGCGCGCACAGTGAGTGAAATCAGGTGGGTGGAGACTGAGCGCATATGCGCGCGCGCACACAGCAGACAGCAACGTGATTCATGAGAGGACAAAAAAGAAAACATAAACATTCATAACCAGTGTTGCTACTTACACTGTTGTATAAATAAACTATATTTCATACGGAGTCATACAGCTGCGCAAGGTGTAGCAACTTATTCCCTCATCTGTGGTGAATCCTGTTGTTGTCTGCTGTGTGTGTGTGTGTGTGTGTGTGTGTGTGTGTGTGTGTGTGTGTGTGTGTGTGTGTGTGTGTGTGTGCGCGTGCATATACGTTCAGTCTCCCCCCACCTGATTCCACTCACTGTGCGCGCTGATAGACATGAACTTTAATATGATATTAGGTTATTGTGAGGGAACGCAATAAAAAAAAACACAAGACTTTACATGAGATCAGTTTGCTCTCTCCGGTGTTTGCACACGCACAGTGCGCGACGTAATCAGCACGTAGATGCTTGTAGCGCTGCTTCAGCAGCGTGGAACCCTCACGAGTCACGACGGCCGACCAAAATATCAAACAGGGTTGATATTCAACCGACCATATGATTCCCCATCGGGAGGTGGTCGTGAGATGTTAAACACAGCTCGTTACTCCATGTAGACTGCACGATGCAGGACGCACGATTAAGCTGAAACTCGGTGCACTCCAAAAAATTCTCGCAGGAGTGAAAAATTGGCTGAAAAATGGCCGAAAATGGTGAGTTAACAATACCGTTCTTGTTTTAACTAACTAGCTTTTACTTTCTATTATAAGCAGTGCTGCCGGTAACGCGTTACTCTAATCTGACCACTTTTTTTAGTAACGAGTAATCTAACGCGTTAATCTTTCCAAATCAGTAATCAGATTAAAGTTACTTCTCCATGTCACTGTGCGTTACTATTATTTTTCATTGTGGGTCGATAGCAGCATTAAACTTGGTCCGTGGGCAGGAGGTCGGGGTTCGACTGAACTGCCCACTTTAAGTGAGCTGTGAGCTTTTCATCCGCGTTTTTTTTTTCCAGCTGCTCGACTCGTCCTCACCTCTTAAAGCGCGGTGATCAGCACACCTGCACTGAGCTTTACAAAGACATTTTTATACTTTTTTCCCTCCTTTACGAGGGCTGTCAATAAAGTAACAGTCCTTTTAAATTTTTTCAAAAACTATATGGATTTCATTCATATGTTTTTATGTCAGACATGCATGAACCCTCGTGCGCATGCGTGAGTTTTTCCACGCCTGTCGGTGACGTCATTCGCCTGTGAGCACTCCTTGTGGGAGGAGTCGTCCAGCCCCTCGTCGGAATTCCTTTGTCTGAGAAGTTGCTGAGAGACTGGCGCTTTGTTTGATCAAAATTTTTTCTAAACCTGTGAGACACATCGAAGTGGACACGGTTCGAAAAATTAAGCTGGTTTTCAGTGAAAATTTTAACGGCTGATGAGAGATTTTGAGGTGATACTGTCGCTTTAAGGACTTCCCACAGTGCGAGACGTCGCGCAGCGCTCTCAGGCGGCGTCATCAGCCTGTTTCAAGCTGAAAACCTCCACATTTCAGGCTCTATTGATCCAGGACGTCGTGAGAGAACAGAGAAGTTTCAGAAGAAGTCGGTTTCAACATTTTATCCAGATATTCCACTGTTAAAGGAGATTTTTTTAATGAAAGACGTGCGGACGGGTCCGCGCGTCGGGACGCAGCCGGCGCGGTGCGGCGGCACAGGAAAAACACCTCCGTGTTGATAACCATTTGTAAAATCCAGGCGGCTTTTGATGGCTTTCAGTGGAGTGAGTATATGAGAAATTGTTTAACAGCTGGACATGTTCCAACTTGTCCTTAAGGCTTCCAACAGAGGTGTTTTTCCTGTGGCGTCCGCACGTCTTTCATTAAAAAAATGTCCTTTAACAGTGGAATATCCGGATAAAATGCTGAAACCGACTTCTTCTGAAACTTCTCTGTTCTCTCACGACGTCCTGGATCAATAGAGCCTGAAATGTGGAGGTTTTAAGCTTGAAACAGGCTGATGACGGCGCCTGAGAGCGCTGAGCGACGTCTCGCACTGTGGGAAGCCCTTGACAGGCGTGGAAAAACTCACGCATGCGCACGAGGGTTCAAGCATGTCTGACGTAAAAACATATGAATGAAATCCATATAGTTTTTGAAAAAATTAAAAAGGACCTATACTTTATGGACAGACCTCATATTTAGAATTCTGAGCTGAGCCGCTCGGTATCGTCTCGTTAAAAACAGCTGATCCTCCGCGACGCGTCAACAACTAACACTGTTTTCAACTCAAATGCACCTAAACTCTCTTTCTGAGGACCACATGATGTGAAAACGCAATAAAACTTTCTTACCTGTAAATCTGGTCCTGTTTTCTGCATAAATAAATGTTATCCATTCTTTGTGCTCAAACGCCAAAGCAGGGGCGAATCCAGATGGAATGGGGGCGTGGGGCAAGGATGTGCCCCCCTCCCCCACAACACCCCTAGATTAACAGTCCAGTTTTTAAGCCGTTTTGTACTACAACTACTAATATTGCTTAAAATAATAATAATTTCGACAAGTAAAATGTTTAGAGAATTTAAATGTTAGAAAAATGTTAGAATTTAATAGTTACATTTATAAACAATGTAGGTTTGAAATTGCAAGTTTTACTGTTACAGTGCTGTCAATAGTTAAATATGAGGTCAAGAAAGAGGTATTTATTTTACTTTTTATAAAACAAGTATTTGTTTTCATTGAAGTCAAGTGAGTTTTGGCAAAACAGGTATCATTGTCATGTTGACGTGGGTTGTTGTCGGCAGCTGGGGAAAGTAACTAAAAAAGTAACTAGTAATCTAACTTAGTTACTTTTACAATTGAGTAATCAGTAAAGTAACTAAGTTACTTTTTCAAGGAGTCATCAGTAATCAGTAATTGGATTACTTTTTCAAAGTAACTGTGGCAACACTGATTATAAGCCACCCGATTTTCACAGTCAGTCAGCACATAAATGCTGGATTGAAATGCCACAGCAGAACTCTTATCATCTCTGTGCGCTGACGGTTTTGGGCTGGTTGGATATGAAACTCCCGGGCTGAAAAATGTTCCCAGCACGCCCCTGCCACTGTCACACTATTCCTGTACATGTCCTGCACTACCCTAACATACTTCTCTGACACTCCAGACTTCCTCATATAATACCACAGCTCTTCTCTTGGCATCCTATCATAAGCTTTTTCTAAGTCCACAAACACACAATGTAACTCTTTCTGGCCTCTGTACTTCTCCAACAGTATTCTCAGAGCAAACATTGCATCCGTAGTGCTCTTTCTCAGCATGAAACCATATTGATGCTCATAGATCTTCACTTGTTTTCTAAGCCTAGCTTCTAGTACTCTTTCCCATAACTTAATGCTGTGGCTGATCAACTTTATGCCTCTGTAGTTACTGCAGCTCTGCACATCACCCTTGTTCTTGAAAATAGGAACCAGCACACTTCATCTCCACTCCTCAGGCATCCTCTCACTTTCCAAGATTTTATTAAACAATCTGGTTAGAAACTCTATTGCTATCTCTCCTAGACATTTCCATGCCTCCACTGGAATGTCATCTGGACCAACTACCTTTCTTCTCTTCATCTTCTTCATAGCAGCCCTCACTTCTTCCTTACTAATCTCTTGTACTTTCTGATTTACTCTGATTTACTGGAATACTCAGCTCTATTGAGCTGAGTATTCCATTAACTTTAACTAGTAATGACTTCATGACTTTCTTTGCTAACAAAATTTTAACTATTAGAGAAAAAATTACTCATAACCATCCCAAAGACGTATCGTTATCTTTGGCTGCTTTCAGTGATGCCAGTATTTGGTTAGACTCTTTCTCTCCGATTGTTCTGTCTGAGTTATTTTCATTATTTTCATTAGTTACTTCATCCAAACCATCAACATGTTTATTAGACCCCATTCCTACCAGGCTGCTCAAGGAAGCCCTACCATTATTTAATGCTTCGATCTTAAATATGATCAATCTATCTTTATTAGTTGGCTATGTACCACAGGCTTTTAAGGTGGCAGTAATTAAACCATTACTTAAAAAGCCATCACTTGACCCAGCTATCTTAGCTAATTATAGGCCAATCTCCAACCTTCCTTTTCTCTCAAAAATTCTTGAAAGGGTAGTTGTAAAACAGCTAACTGATCATCTGCAGAGGAATGGTCTATTTGAAGAGTTTCAGTCAGGTTTTAGAATTCATCATAGTACAGAAACAGCATTAGTGAAGGTTACAAATGATCTTCTTATGGCCTCAGACAGTGGACTCATCTCTGTGCTTGTTCTGTTAGACCTCAGTGCTGCTTTTGATACTGTTGACCATAAAATTTTATTACAGAGATTAGAGCATGCCATAGGTATTAAAGGCACTGCGCTGCGGTGGTTTGAATCATATTTGTTTAATAGATTACAATTTGTTCATGTAAATGGGGAATCTTTTTCACAGACTAAAGTTAATTATGGAGTTCCACAAGGTTCTGTGCTAGGACCAATTTTATTCACTTTATACATGCTTCCCTTAGGTAGTATTATTAGACGGTATTGCTTAAATTTTCATTGTTACGCAGATGATACCCAGCTTTATCTATCCATGAAGCCAGAGGACACACACCAATTAGCTAAACTGCAGGATTGTCTTACAGACATAAAGACATGGATGACCTCTAATTTCCTGCTTTTAAACTCAGATAAAACTGAAGTTATTGTACTTGGCCCCACAAATCTTAGAAACATGGTGTCTAACCAGATCCTTACTCTGGATGGCATTACCCTGACCTCTAGTAATACTGTGAGAAATCTTGGAGTCATTTTTGATCAGGATATGTCATTCAAAGCGCATATTAAACAAATATGTAGGACTGCTTTTTTGTATTTACGCAATATCTCTAAAATCAGAAAGGTCTTGTCTCAGAGTGATGCTGAAAAACTAATTAATGCATTTATTTCCTCTAGGCTGGACTATTGTAATTCATTATTATCAGGTTGTCCTAAAAGTTCCCTAAAAAGCCTTCAGTTAATTCAAAATGCTGCAGCTAGAGTACTGACGGGGACTAGAAGGAGAGAGCATATCTCACCCATATTGGCCTCTCTTCATTGGCTTCCTGTTAATTCTAGAATATAATTTAAAATTCTTCTTCTTACTTATAAGGTTTTGAATAATCAGGTCCCATCTTATCTTAGGGACCTCATAGTACCATATCACCCCAATAGAGCGCTTCGCTCTCAGACTGCAGGCTTACTTGTAGTTCCTATGGTTTATAAGAGTAGAATGGGAGGCAGAGCCTTCAGCTTTCAGGCTCCTCTCCTGTGGAACCAGCTCCCAATTCAGATCAGGGAGACAGACACCCTCTCTACTTTTAAGATTAGGCTTAAAACTTTCCTTTTTGCTAAAGCTTATAGTTAGGGCTGGATCAGGTGACCCTGAACCATCCCTTAGTTATGCTGCTATAGACGTAGACTGCTGGGGGGTTCCCATGATGCACTGTTTCTTTCTCTTTTTGCTCTGTATGCACCACTCTGCATTTAATCATTAGTGATCGATCTCTGCTCCCCTCCACAGCATGTCTTTTTCCTGGTTCTCTCCCTCAGCCCCAACCAGTCCCAGCAGAAGACTGCCCCTCCCTGAGCCTGGTTCTGCTGGAGGTTTCTTCCTGTTAAAAGGGAGTTTTTCCTTCCCACTGTAGCCAAGTGCTTGCTCACAGGGGGTCGTTTTGACCGTTGGGGTTTTACATAATTATTGTATGGCCTTGCCTTACAATATAAAGCGCCTTGGGGCAACTGTTTGTTGTGATTTGGTGCTATATAAATAAAATTGATTTGATTTGATTTGTTTTGTTCGTTTGTTATTGCATTTGTTGAAATAAAGTTTCGAAAAAAAAAGATGTTGTTGGTTGGGGAATCTTCCTGTCACGGCAGAGATTGGATGGGAACTCATTACTTTGTATGGAGAGGGGGTGGGATTTCAAACGACTTTGTCCCGGATGGCCAAAGCCAGCAGCAGCCCTGTGTGTGGTGTGTCTTTGATGCCGCCTGACTGCAACGCCTGCAAAATGATTCTTGGGTGTCAGAGAGAGATGCGTGTTTGGGCAACCAACTGAAATTATCTTACATTTTGGATTTTTTCCCATTATTGATCATACATCGTACAGAGGGCAAAACTATCGTACAAATACGATAATTATCGTACATCAGGTAACACTGACTGTGGGTTACAAAGAGGAGGAGACAGACACATGCTGATGACAAAATTCAAAAATATTACAACCACATTAAAGTCATATTATATTTGGAGACAAAAAGCAACAGAGACTGACTGTGTGTCCCAGTGTAAGTCATGAAGTGGACTGTAAGTGGACACAGGTGGAGCGACCTTCAGCCTCCAAATACTCAGCACCTGAGGTTAATTCAGTTATGACTAAAAACAGCTGTGAGTCTGTGTGCAGATGCTGTTTGGCTAATTTTATTTTTATCAGCTACATCAGGGCTTACACAAGTTAAAGAGTTGGAAGTAATGACTCATAATCTGGTGTACAGTTTTTGTAAAGATAGTGTTGATTAGAGTGAGATATGCACTTTAAACATAACAGCGCCTTCTTTCATGAACAAAATAATGCATCATTAGCAGTGATCAAAAGTATTAGTACTCATATTTTTTCTGCTGTGTGAGTGGCTGATCTTTTGTCAAATCTACATTCATGTTATTGAACAAACACGGTATTTAATGTTTTTATTTGTTGCTTCTGGCGGAACTGAAGACAAGCGTCCTGCTTTTATGACACTTGAAAGTATTTTGTGTTTGTTCATTTTGAACTTTATAATTTTATTCATGATGTAATGACATAATACTCCTGTTGACTGTGTGTTCTGTCCAACTCTACCTGTTCCTCCATAGGAGGTGTAGGAGGAGGAGCTTTGTGCTCCGGGACTCCGGGATCACGGAAACACTCCATCATGAAGTCGGCCATCTTCACCAATCGATCAATTTCATCATCATGATCAAGCAGGTCCAAGTAGAGTGACGTGTGAGTGGAATCCATGACGTCCACTGGAGTTTGAACATGACATTAATCATAATTACTTTATTTGTAGAAAATCACAAACATAATAAAACACCAAACAAAACAGTATAAAATATAAAAAGATCTGAGTGCTGTGGACCAGCATTTAACTTGTTCCCTCCTCCATTGAAATACGAGGATCTCCAGTGTCGACTAAAAGCGCTGAATTTGAAAAGTCCACCCACACGTCCTTGTCTATTCTTTTCATTTTATGGAGAAAAAAACCCACACCACTGGATCTTTACCCAGAGAAATTATTGGACTATAACGCTCCGTTGAAAAGGTCACGGGGGATGCTAGTGAGACAAACGGGTAAGCTGTGTTTATAGCATTAGCTGCTATCTTATTTACTAATTTTCTGGCATTTGATACAACCAAACACTGCATGAAATAACACCATATGTATATAACGTTACGTAATCTTGGCATTACAGTGATACTACTTGTCGGGTAGTATTTTAACTTGATTGTGCTTTTATAGGAGCTTCAGCGGTGCTGTGTGGTGCAAAGCTCGTAGTTCCTCATAGCGAAACTGTCCACGCTGAGTGACAACACAAAGTAGTTAAAAATAATCGAGGGCCACTTTTTCATATCATCTTCAACTGTGTGGGTGAGTCAGAGTCGATCCCTTTGAGCTTTTAAAAAAGGTTTTTGTTTCTATCCATGTAATATCTTCCGTTGTTCTATACTGAAAACAGCGCACACCTGAAGTCCTAATCCAAAACGGAAATGCCTCTGCTGTAAAAGTGGGTGGGGCTGAATAAGGTGAATAGCAAAGTGGGCGACTTTGATCCTGCATGTCAGCATGAGGCTGTTTGGTTTTTGTTTTTTGCCCTTGATGATGTTTGAATGCACTTCCTGCCTCAATTAGATATTACCATTGCATTAATACACTTAAAAAAAAAATCTGAGCTAAAATATGGTAAATAATGACGGAATTTGAAGAGAAAGCTTATTTAATATTGATAACATTGTCTGTCCATGTAGCAAGATCACTTAAAATAAGTTGTTCCCAGACTTACTTACGCCACAGGAAAAATTCTTGGGACACAGACGTTGGACAAGTTCAAAGATGGTTAACCTTGATGTATTTTAAGAGGTATTTTAAGAGGCTAAAAAGTCACATTCTTTTTCAATCTGATCCGTTTTGTGTTTGAGTGACGCGGGTGACACCCAATCAGAGTAGAGCTGCACCATGACATCAGTAGCTGGTCTCTTCAAAAATGCTTGTCTATGCCCCTCGTAACACTCAAACATATACATAAACATAGGGTGTAGTAGCATGCACAGCACACAACACTGCCCCCAGTCACACACACTCCTTATGGGAGTGTGCTTTACAGGCTGCTGCAGGCTGCAGAGGAGGGAGAGAACCGCTGCTGCTCCATGACAACAGAGACTTTCACTTTCAGTCCCCAAACATCAGAAAAGTCTCCGGTAATGCCAGGAAAAGTAGCTAGATTTGGCGCTAGTCGCTTTGAGAAAATAAGTCATCAAGAAGGTTTGGAAAGTCACCAGATTTAGCAAGAAAGTTGCTAAGTTGGCAACACTGAATGTAAACACGCCACGCAAACTAACCTGTGCACAGCCCTGTACCGAACTGAACATCCCGTACTGAAATGGTTCAATACAAATACATGTACTGCTACACCCTTAGTGAACACACACACGCACACGCGCACACGCACACACACACACAAAAAAAACCTCATATGTTAGATCATGACCTGCTCCACTATGTACAGCCACAGTAATTATGCAGTCAACACCTAACTTGGTGTGATGACTGGGAGCATCAATGGGGAGGTCACTGGGGCCCTTAGGTTGAAAATGTACGTGTGCGAGCTAACACTAACACACACACACTCTTTTATTATATGGATGGTGTTTACAAGATGATATTATTAACGATTGATTATGAACTAATTGAAAAATTGTCCTAAATTTAGTGTCATTTTCTGTGGATTCACTAAGTGAATCCACACTTTCCAGATAATGGATTTTCCAACTTTACTGCCAACATAAATGTATCATTAAATGCCATGCAAACAACAAATGTAACCTCAAAAACACATTTTTTTGTAGGTTTTTAAGTATCCGTCACTGTTTTTAATAACACACTACACCTACTGATAATGGAAACATATTTTGGTTGATTTCTACACACCAAATCCCATACGCAGTGTTAGAACCACTCTGACCATACTCCTTCTCTCATCGCCCCGAGACAAGACAATGAACAATCACCAAAAACAAAAAAACAAATGAAACGTATCATTTTTTTTCTGTCCATTTCATGCTCAGGAAGAAGTATAAAAACGCTTTATTGTGGTTGGTGAAACCAAACACTTTCAAAACACATTTCTCAAGTCAGCAACTATAGAAATGATCCCAGAAAGTATAATCTTAACCTGTTGATGCTCCTGCCACGGGACTAGAACCACCGACACACCACGCTCTGTTATGGTACTGAATTCCCCCCCAACATATTTAACCAAGTTTAAGAAACAAATTGAACCATCACCAAGACAGAAATATTATTATTTATATACACGTCACACAGTCAAACACAACTCTGATTTATTTCTACAGGTCTGACTTGGACTTCTTTCCTCTTCCCTTCCATATTTGCACCATGATCATCAGACTGCCCCCTACAGTCTCCAAAGGAGATGTTGAGCTCTCCGAGTCTCAAGGAACCCCATAAAATGCTCTTTTTTTCTGGGGCATCCTCAACTGCAACAAGTTGAATTCTGACTGATAGTTGTTCTTCGTGGCTCAGATCAGGAGTGCAGTCTAAAAGTATTTGTGATTACTTCATCTCACCACCCACAGACTCCACAATTTTTCCACTAATGTCATCTGTTTAGAGGAAGCCCATGAGGTCGAACACAGATCAACTGGCTTCACAATGACAAAATGTAAAGAGTGAGCAGCAATGTTCACTGCCTGAGAGCAGCACTTATAATGGAGGAATTTGAATATCTAATAAGGAAAAGAGGGAACACAGCAGCAATAAATAAACTCAGAGAGAAAAGCTGGCAGGAAACTGCTGATTGACTAAATGCATATGATTAACATAGTGCAATGCATTCTGGGTAAAATGTACTGATAAATAAATGTGTCCTTATTCTGCAGATTGAAGTGCTTTATGCTCCTGCTGTGGTGAACATGTTGAAATTTCTTAGAGCTTCTTAAAATTATGTCCGTAGGTGTTTCTGAATGTCTGAATGTCTGAATTATGAAACAACATGACACCATAAGTGAGTGGTTGGGTTGTATTATGGGCTTCAAAATGCCGAGCTTCATGACATTAGTGTGATCCTGAAATTTCTCCTGCACGTTCACAAAAAGCAGATAATGTCAAATTTGTTTTATTTATTTTTTTCTGGAGTCTGAGTTTTGAATTTCAACCTTCAAACTAACATATCATTCCATATGAAATTTAAACTTTTTATTATCCTTTTTTATTTTAGTTTAAATAACTTAGTGTTTTCAGAGTGTTTGTTATGGAGTGATACCTTAGTTTAAAGTTATTTAAACTAAGGTATCACTTCATAAAACAAATTAAAACTTTTTTAGGAAGTGATATATAAGTTGAAGATTGAAATGCACAACAAGTCAGACTCCAGAAAAATTTCAATTATTAAGTTGTCAACTTTTTGTGAACAAACAGAAAAAAAATTTTGGACTTATTTCAACATCACTGTTCACTAGTTTTATGAAAACCTTCGAAGCACTTTACAGTAACAGTAATATAAGACGAATAGGTAGGGCTTGCATTGACCCTACCTTTTTGTCTTATATTTAATTGGAGCACCAGGAGGAAACCCACGCAAACACAGGGAGAACATGCAAACTCCACACAGAAAGACCACAGGCGGGAATTTAACCCATGACCTTCTCGCTGTGAGGCAACAGTGCTAACCACTAAACCTCCATGCTGCCCAACAAGAAGTGTCAAATGCTGAACACGTCCTGAATCTACACTGCTTGGATTGACAATAGACGAGATCTCATGGAATTTCATGGGAATTCAGTGGCAAGTTCACACTGAAACAGCCAATGCCAAATTTTGAGCCCACAGTGAAACAGGAAGTGTAAAATATAGAACACTTCCTAGATTGACAATAGAGGAGATCTTGTTGGATCTTGCGGGAATTCAGTAGCAAGTTGACACGGAAACAGGAAGCGCCAAATTTTGAGCCCACAGTGAAACAGGAAGTGTAAAATATAGAACACTTCCTAGATTGACAATAGAGGAGATCTTGTTGGATCTTGCGGGAATTCAGTAGCAAGTTGACACGGAAACAGGAAGTGCCAAATTTTGAGCCCACAGTGAAACAGGACCAGTACAAATCTTGAACAATTCCTGGAGCTACAGCAGAGGACATTAACCTCTTTTTCATTATGTTGTTTTTGCACTGCTGTGTTTATCCTCTGTAAGGTTTTTGTGTAACTTTTTGTTTGTCTCAATTTAAAAAAAGAAAAGAAAATTTTAAAAAGAGAAAGAGTAGATCTCATGAGAATTCAGTGTAGAGTCGACACTGAAACAGGAAATGCTAAATGTTGAGTCGACACTGAATCCGGGAACACTAAAGTGAGAGGCACATGAGGTGATTCAGTGACTATTAGGCCAGGAGCCCAAAAAATTTATTCAAGTGAAAAGGGTCGTAACATTTGACCTCATGGGCTGAAGGGTCACCCCCCACACACACACACATCACAAAAATGCATTGCTACCATGTCTGAGCTGTGGCTTTTCCGCCCAAAACACCTAAATAGTGACACCATTACCGAAAAACCTGTTTTCATCAATATCTAGAAAACTATCCATGATAACATCACAAAAGAGTTGTCTACAGCTCTGTTTTCATGGTCAATGAATACCATGGCAACAGTTTTAGGACCAGAAAATGTCTAGATCCTGCCAAAATCACTATATAGTGACACAGTGTTAAAACACATATTGTTGCAGTGCATATATTGTTGCCACAACGATGTATGGCGACGTTCAAAGGCACCTGCACAAAATGTCTCCAGCACATATCATCCCAAGCAGCAGTATATACTGACAATCAAGGCACATATCATCACTGATCCTCAGAGCAACAAGTAAAACATGGTGTTTAACTATCAAATTAAAATTTCAAATGTATTAATTTATTAATTTATATAGCGCCAGTTCACAATGAGATCGCCTCAAGGTGCTTCACACAGCATAATAAAAACAGAGAAAAATAAATTAAAAAATTAAAAGACAAAACCATAAAAGAACACAAGAATAAAAACACATTATAACACAATAAAACTAATAATAAAACAAGGAAAACAAATGAGTCGTTAAGCATGATTTAAAAGTCTCCACAGTATCTGACTGTCGTATGTGTGCCGGGAGATCGTTCCACAGAACTGGGGCACGGTAGGAGAAAGCTCTGTGACCGGCAGACTTTTTATTCACTCTGGGAATGCAGGGCCAGAGCTGGTACATAGGGGCTTATCAGGTCAGCCAGATAGGGAGGTGCAAGTCCATGAACAATTTTATAATCTAAAACAGAACCTTAACATCTGATCTTGCAGTGACTGGAAGCCAGTGAAGGGATGCCAAAATGGGCATAATGTGGTCAAACTTTCTGCTTTGTGTCAAAAGTCTGGCAGCAGCATTTTGAACCAGCTGAAAACCCCTAACACTGGACTGTGGTAAACCAGAAAATAGAACATTGCAGTAGTCCAGTCTAGAAGAGACAAATGCATGAATCAAAATCTCAGCATCAGCCATAGACAGGATGGGACGAATCTTTGCTATAATCCGCGAATGGAAGAAAGCAGTCCTTGTAATGTCTCTAATGTGGAGGTCAAAAGACAATGCAGGATCAAAAATTACCCCAAGATTCCTCACTTTGCCCATATGACGTATAACACACATTAAGCTAAGCGCTGGCTGATCAGATTTGATGCCAATACCTTGCTGGACCAAGAACCATCATTTCAGTCTTATCAGAATGCACAGGTAGGAAGTTACTAGACATTAAACTTCTCACTAACTAAAGATAGTCAAGAGAAAATGAAGATGAATTTGGGAAAAAACTGCAAAGGAAATGTGAGATCATTTGGAGCTGGAGGTGGGGATAATGAGCGCAAGAATGGAGACAATGGAGGCGCAACTTGCCAATAAATGTCTAAAACCAGGATTTGATCCTACTGTGTCACTCATCATAATGGGCCTGCCGCAGGAGGACAATGAGGATCTAATGTCTACAGTATTGGATTTGCTATGATATGGCCTTGATTGCAACCCGGTGCCCACCCTAGCTGCGGGTGAGCGGATTTGCGTGTGAGGCACTAAACCTGGTCTGGTGAAGGTGGAGCTGCCGTTGGTGGAGGCAAAGGTGGCTGTGCTATGATGCAAAGGTAACCTTAATGATAAAGAGCGATATCAGAGGGTTTTTGTGTTTTTGTGAGACTGGAGCCGGGAAAGACTTTTATGTGACTGCAAATGGACGTTTGATCAAGCGCACTGCGCGTCAACCCTGGAGGAACATGATGTGAGGGATATGCACCCAGCTCGTGAATACTGACTGTTAAAGATTTTTTATATATATATATATATATATATATATATATATATATATATATATATATATATATATATATATGTTATCACTGTTAAACATTTGTACCTTTGTCTTCTTTCTGATGAAAATGTTATTGTGCTGCTTTGTACCTGTCTGTCTTTAAAATAACCCTGATAATGTACTTGTTATTCAACTTTGTCTTAAGTATGCTGAGGTCAGTCTGAACTGGGAGTGAAGATAGTATGCTGAGGTCAGTTTTGACTGTTGTGAATTTGTGATGCAGAACAGATGATAAGTGCAACAGAAGAGCCTGCAAGAACGGGATGTGCTGACCTTTGATGATAAGATTAAAGGAAAGAAACTGTTTCTCCACGCAGCTGCACTTATTGACGCATGTGTTTGTTTTACTTGAAGAAACTTGTCATGCGTTCTCCCCCCCCCCCCCTTTAGGACAAGTTTCACGCTGTGGGTAGGTTTTCCTAATAAAAAGAGTGAGCAGGCGCAACAGTCCTTAGTGCTTTCAGTGGTACTACGTGTACGGACTGTTTGCACTCCTCGCGAGCTAAATTTGACTTTCTGTCTCACTGGTGGTTCTTGACTCTGTTTGTCTTGTTAAAAGTTTGAAGAATGTTTGGAGGAGAAAATACCCAACATTGACTGGGGGCTCGTCCGGGATCTCAACAACACCGGAGGTGTCCGGCGGGGGTCGCCAAGTCCAGACGTAAATCCTTGGCCAAGGTCCGATCGATTGATCGTGTCTGCAATTGTCGACCGCCGTTGGCATCGTCTGGTTGACGAGATTTTCCCGAAGAAGACAGACAGGAAGTCGAGTCAGTGAGTAAAATTTCTTTGTAACAGTACTGAGTGAGTGGTGATCAGATCACATAAACAGTTAAATTCCGCAAGCGATGATACAGAATCGTCTGTTAATGAAACACAGTTAAACTCTGTAAGGAGGTCGGACTCCTCTACGATGGCGAGGAACGCACGTAGTTAAATTCCGAAGGAGGGTGCGGACTCCTCTGTTTATATACGCGTACCGGTAGGGAATAAAAGTGTGATCACATAAACAGTTAAACTCCGTAAGCGATGGCGTGGAATCGTCTGTTAATGTAAAGCAGTTAAACTCCGCGAGGAGGGCGGACTCCTCTACGGTTGCGAGGGACGCACGTAGTTAAATTCCGGAAGGAGGGTACGGACTCCTCTGTTTTAAATACGAAGTAATACCGGTTTTGAGAATAAAAGTGTGAAAGTGTAATACTTTGGACAACGTAAGTGACAACCGTGTGTGTGGATGCAGAGGCAAGTGATTCCGCTTCCTACGGGGAGGTGAAAGGAATCAACCACACGACGGCAAATTAATTGTCACGTCCAAAGAAGGTGAAAACTTCAGATTTAGAACACCCTAGGTGTGCCCCCGTCTGAAGTCCAAATTATAACAAAGAATAATAATAAAAAATGGGGGGAAAGACGTCTAAAAATAAGGGAAATTTATCAACTGACGACTGGAAATTTATGGAAGCAAAAAATCCAAAAGCAACAAAGAAATTGGAGACCTGGATAAATAAACATGACTTTGACGGACGACTGAACCTGACTAGTATTCAGAAGTTGAAGGAAAGGTTAGAAAAGGAACATAAAGGTGATGAGAAAAAAAACAAAAAAAAAAAAACAGCAAGAGGGGCAGATTCAGTGGCGTTTTGGGAGGAGGAAGCAGAGAAAAGGAGACTAGAAAAAATGAGGAAAAAGAAAGGAGTAGGGAAGAGGTAATAGTACAACAAGAACCACAAGAACCTCAGAAACAGGCGGCAGGACCGTCTGGAAAATCATTATATCCTCAGGTAGAGGACGAACCACAGCATTATGACTTAGCAGTAAAACCAAAAATAAATTATACTGAAATTACCAGGACAGCTCAGAAAGAAGGAGAGCCATGGACAGAGTTTAGATGCAGATTTGAGAGTGTATTTAAGGTCCACAGTGGCATAATGCCAGGAACACCAGTGTATGAACAACAATTGAAAAACGCTCTGAACCCGCAATCCAACAAGGATATAAAAGCTTGGATACAGAAACATTGGATTGGACTGCCTACAGGCACATTGGAAGAAACACACACCCACTGTTGTCATGCAGAAGAAGTCTTAAAGCAGAAAAAGACAGGTAACAGCGACAAAGGAGTGTATGTAGCACAAGGAGATGATGAAATATATTACCAACAGGGTAACTTAAGACAGCAGAAGAAGTGGAAACGCCCCCAAAAGCCATGGCAGAACAGACAAGGTGGACAGCCACAACGTCAAGGACCATGGCAACCGCAACAGCAGCGCAGACAGGGAGGGCCACCACGTGGTCCCCTGATTTGTTGGAACTGTGGAAGAGAGGGACACATGTCTAGAAATTGTTCGAATACTAAACCCATAACCTTGGAAGATCCCTTTGGAATGGCGTGTACAATGCCATTGTTGAACATGCCACAGTGTCCCGTAAATCTGCTAGGACGAGACGGATTGACTGCATTGGGCTTGTCCATAATTGTGGAACAAGGGAAATTAGTTGTTAAGCGCACAGGTGGTGTTAACATGGTGAGAGAAGAAAGCGATGACCCCACATTCCACTATTACTATACATTTGACATTTCAGAAGAAGATGCTGCAGGATGGGGTAAAGATGTCGTCTTGCAAGCGACAGCCCTACTAAAAAATCCTGAACAAAAGATGTCGCCACCTGACCTGCATGTCACAATGTGGCATAAAGATCCTCCAGGTCCGGATGGTGACTATGAAAACAAATTGAAAGACATTTCACCTGTGAAGCTGACAATGACAGATTTGATTCATGATGGCAACTCAACAGCTGTCATAACAGTGACAGGTGCCACTGAAGACATTTTAAAATTGAGATTCACAGGTATGCCTTTGCATGTGTCACTTTGTAAACCATATTTGACAGAATGGCAAGATTTGGGACTGACAGTCATAACAGCTTTGTCAGCCACTGATTGGAGCAGAGTTGGACCACGAACAGAGTTCAGTCCATCAACTAAATTGTATAAAGTGCCAGTTAATGTCTCATTGGTGCTGACAGCTGGAACACACATTGATGTGTCCACTTCACAATCCTGAGTGTTTCAGTTGAGTCCTGAAGAGGATGATCTTCTTTCTTCAGTACCATCAGGATTGTGGACAACAGGTCCTTCAGACGTAGGACTGATTAAAAATGCACAACCTGTAGTTATAAGACCAAAAACAGAATACAGACCATGTGTAAGACAGTATCCATTGAAACCTGATGCAATTGAAGGAATTAGGCCAGTAGTAGAGGATTTGTTAACAGCAGGAGTTATAGTACCATGTCCAGATTCACCATGTAACACACCCATATTTCCTGTAAAAAAGGCTCCGCCCTCAGTGGGATGGAGAATGATTCAAGATCTGCAGGCAGTAAATGCTGCTGTGATTAAAAGAGCACCATGTGTCCCAGATCCACACACCTTGTTAAATTCGCTGAGACCAAATTGTAATAGTTTCTCAGTAATTGACATAAGTAATGCATTTTTCTCTGTGCCAGTACACCCAGATAGTCAATTTTGGTTTGCTTTTACCTTTAAGGGACAACGATATACATTCACCAGATTACCGCAGGGTTACGCAGAGAGTCCAACTATTTATTCTCAAGTCATGTCAGCATGTTTAGCCAATTTCGTTCCACCGGCAGATAGCCAACTATTAGTGTATGTTGATGACATTTTGATTGCCTCTGACACACGAGAAAACTGCATAACTGACACAGTAGCATTATTGTGTTTCTTATTTGATAATGGCCACAAAGTGAGTAAAAACAAAGTTCAGTTGTGTAGGGATAAAGTAAAATATTTAGGACATGAATTATCAGCCACAGGGCGCACGATCCTGTCTGACAGGAAGGAAGCAATTTTGCACGCTCCAAAACCACAAACCAAAAAGCAGATGATGTCATTTCTTGGACTGACTAATTACTGCAGGGCATGGATTCCCTGCTATGCAGAATTGACTAGTCCACTTTCTGATTTGATGTACAAGGATGATATTTCAATGTCAACCGTGTTGGAATGGAACAAAGAAGCTGAGGAAGCTTTTGTAAAAGTAAAACAAACATTAGTGTCATCCACAGTTTTGGCACTACCAGATTATAGTAAACCATTCATTCAAACAGTTGATTGTAAGAATAAGTTCATGACTAGTGTTTTGGTACAAGTGTATGGCTCAAAATTAAGGCCAGTTGCCTACTACTCATCTAAATTGGATGCAGTAGCAAGTGCTTTGCCACCATGTGTACGCGCTGTAATTGCAGCCTCCATGGCTATTCAAAGTAGTAGTAATGTTGTTCTGTTCCATCAGTTGACACTGAAAGTTCCACATGCAGTTTCTGCACTTCTGTTGCAGACAAACATGAGCTTTTTGTCCCCAGCAAGACATCTTTCGTGCATGTCCTTGCTATTATCTCAACCACACCTTACGGTAGAACGATGTACAACATTGAATCCATCCACATTGATACCTTTACCTGAGGATGGTGAGCCGCACAGTTGTCTTGATGTAGCAACTGTTTGTATGAAGGCCCGTGTTGATCTTTTGGATACGCCCATCCCACACAGTACAATTGTGTATGTGGATGGATCCTCCACTAAAAATGCTTATGGACAAACACAATCTGGATATGCTGTTGTCACAAATTCAGAAGTATTGGATTCTACTTCGTTGCCATCATCATTCTCAGCGCAAGCAGCTGAATTAGTAGCTCTAACTGCAGCTTGTCATTTATTTAAAGGAAAGGCTGTAACAATCTATACAGACAGCCAGTACGCTTTCAGCACAGTGCATGTGTTTGCAAAACTGTGGGAAGAGCGTGGAATGGTGACATCATCTGGAAAACCAGTGACTCATGCCACACTCCTAACTGCACTACTGAAAGCTGTGAAATTGCCTAAACAAATTGCTATATGCAAATGTGCGGCTCACACCAAAGGCTCTGACAGTGTTTCAAAAGGAAATGATTTTGCTGACAAAACCGCAAAGGCAGCAGCAGCTTTTTCTATTTTTCTCCTACACGAAACCCCTCCGGATTTGCATTTAGGCCATACACTGCTTGCTGACATGCAACAGCAGGCAACTGAAAAAGAAAAACAAATGTGGTTAAATAAAGGAGCTACATATGCAAATGATTTGTACTTATGACCACAAAAGAAACCCATATTGCCAAAAAATATGTTTAAATGGGCAGCTATCATGAGCCATGGCGTGACGCATGTCTCATCAGGGGGTATGATATCGCAATTACAATCTATTTTTTGTCTTTATGGGTTCGATGCATATGCAAAACAGCATTGTAGAGCATGCATGACATGTGCAAAACACAATTCACAAGGCAATTTGAGACCCCAAAGAGGCAAATTCCCCACACCACAATATCCCTTTCAAGTGATTCATATGGATTATATACAGTTGAGTAAACATGAAGGGAAGGAATTTTGTTTAGTCATAATTGATGCGTTCACAAAATGGGTAGAATTGTTCCCCACAAAACATGCAGATGCACTTACAGTGGCTAAAGCATTGTGCAAAGACATCATTCCACGATTTGGAATACCAGAAACAGTCTATTCAGATAATGGAGCGCATTTTGTTAATACAATAGAGCAATACGTAGGAGAAGCGCTACAGATTAATCTCAAAAATCATTGTGCTTATCATCCACACAGTGCAGGATTAGTGGAAAGGACAAAGGGCACAATAAAAATAAGATTAAGGAAATGTATAGAAGAGACAAAACGAACCTGGATTGAATGTTTGGACCTAGTAAAATTGTATATGAGAATAACACCAACACCATCAGGGTTAACACCATTTGAGATACTTTATGGACGACCATATCGTCTACCAATTTTGACATGGATACTAAAACAGCAGATGAGGAACAAACATTAGCAAATTTTATGAAAAAGACATTAACACAGAAAGAGATAACTTAAACACATTTACTGCCGAATAATTTTGATCTTCCACAGGACGGCCTTCCAGTAGTCTAGCCAGGAGACTGGGTGTTCATCAGAGTGATTAAGGGGAAGAACTGGTCCAGTCCTCGTTGGGAAGGTCCATACCAAGTGCTGTTAACAACACCAACTGCAGTAAAGATAGCGGAGAGATCAACGTGGATACATCACTGTAAGATACAGCGTGTGTTGGCTGCCTCCACAGTGTAAGGGGAAGTCTGGCTACAAAGGGAGTCTATTTAATTAGCAATAGATTGTCTCAATGCCAGTGAAGCACGGGAGATCCTTGCACTATTAGGTGAGGTTGGTTAACAACACTGTATCCTAGCAATCATGACTGAACTACAGCAGACCCCGGAGCGGCGTGCTCAGCGCCGCCGCTGCCGGACTGTTGGTAGGGCAGCCGGTTGCGTTGTGATCTTAGTGTGTTTCGTGCTCCTCGGATTCCTGGCCTGGTGGTTGACCCAAGAATTGCAGCTCACTGTGGACCGAGCCAGAGAACAACGCAAGCAACGTCAGAAGAGGTTTATTCATAATGTGAATGAGACAGATGGACACCCTCATATATACCATACTAATATGTGGTACAGATATGTTCATTTATTGGCTATGGAATTACGTTACTAATTGTTATGTTTGTTCGCAAATACCTATATCCTCAACACACCCAGCTCTGACGGCTAAACCGTACCCTGCTAGGGTGACAGAATGTCTTATCATACGGATGCATAATCAAACTGTATTTCGGGGGCAGTTCTAACACCACTTGCCTCAGTGCAACCACTTATATGATAGGGATTTCAACAGAGGACGTACAAGCGTGCCCAAGTGCTGCTCCATTGACTAGACTGAAGGGAAACGCAAAAATATCATCACGTTAAATTGTCATCACAACGGCCATTCCCAATTTGCTTTTACGGGACAGGGAATAAAACTGTAGGTAAAATTAAGAAACGTCTGTGTACCCAAACGTATGTTTTATCAAATAATTTAAGCCTAACCAAAACATAATATGTGGATGGTACTTATCTTCATCACATTGGACGGGGATGTAATTATACAGGCTCCTGTCCATGGGGAACGGATGAATCATGTGCTTATGTTAGTAAGTTTTTGCTACCACCTGTAAATGGTACTCCGGTGTATGATGACATCTATTGGCTTTGTGGTTCCAGACTGTACATGAGTCTCCCACCAAATTGGGGTGGTGTGTGTGCACCTACCCAGGTGACTGACCATACATATGTGGTAGTGCCAAGGACCTCCACAGAGAAGAATGGCAGCACCAGACGGAGGAGATTGATATACCCAGATGTGTTACCACATGATCACATGTGGGGCTCGGATGTACCAAAGGACCAAAAATTGTGGTCTGTAGGAGATAAAATAGCACATTCATTGTTCCCCTGGATAGGAGTGGGAAAAAAATTCATTAATGATTGAAACTCTGAATTATCGATTGGGTCTGTTCATGAATGTAACTGAAAAAATAGTAGCAGCTCAAAACACTGAAATAGATGCTTTACGTACCATGGTGATGCAAAATCGCATGGTTTTAGACTTGCTTACTGGTTCACAGGGAGGAGTTTGTGTTCTGCTGAACACAACATGCTGTACTTTCATCCCAGACTCCATTCATTCAGTGGATATGCAGGACGCATTGGAAGAGCTGAATAAACTTCGTGATGCAATGCATAAAGACACCCTAGCCGTGAACCGGTGGAATCCCTGGTCCTGGTTGACTTCAGGACCATGTTGGCAGTTACTATTGAAAATGGTGACACCAGTTATTATAGTCCTAATTCTGATTGGACTTTGCATGTGTTGTGTGATCCCTTATATTAAAACAATGGTTGGCAAAATGGTGTCAAATACATTTGTACAGTGTAATCTGGCCTTCCAACAAACTATGCCAAAATATCAAGCATTGAAACAGTCAGACCTTAGTGGAGAAAACTATAATGACTGTGCTGAGAATTATGATGATATTGAAAAGCTCACAACTCCAGTTCAAGCTTGAACTGTTGACGTGATGAGTTAACACACTCTTAGCCTATGAAGCTTTAGCTGAAAAAGTAATAAGACATGTGGTGTAGTCGAATAATACAGAAAAACGGTTCATTTATACCAGTCAGCCGAAGTGACGTGTGGTGGTGGTGTGGTGATAACAGAATCTTTGACAGACTGCCAAGAAATGTGTCAGGTTATTGTGCATTTATATCATTATTGTTACCAGTTAAAGCCATGCCCATGACACCTGAAGAAGTCATGACATATACAGCCTCTCTCATTCCTGAAGACTGGCAGAAAGGCATAACCAGACATAGAGTAAAAAGAGATTGGAAAGGAGTGGGAGATCCAACATATATTGATGCGATAGGAGTCCCCAGAGGAGTGCCTGACGAGTATAAACTGGCTGATCAAATAGCAGCTGGATTCGAATCCTCCATCTGTTGGTGGTGTTCAATTAATAAGAACGTAGACAGAATAACCTACATCCACTACAATGTGCAGAAATTAGGTCTATAGCAGTGTTTGCTGCGATTCTGACATTGTGTGGATGTTGTTGTATTCCGTGTATACGTGGACTTATTAATCGAATGATCACAACAGCAATAGGGCCAGGAATGCCCACTTCAGCTACATACCCTCTCCTTGGATCTGAAGCCGAGGACAATGACGAGGATGAAGATAGCCACAATGATGACTGGGAGCAAGGAGTTCATGAACTTTTCCCTGACCAAACTAAGTATGATGACCCAGACACCGATGATGATGACGATGACATAACCTCTGGGGTGTAAGCCTGTAGAACATACCATGATGAACCTCTTAGTGAAAATCTCAAGAAAGAAGTGCTAAGCTAGGTGATAACTACTACTATATGTTTAACAGGCGATAAACAGGTGGGAAATGTTAAAGATTTTATATATATATATATATATATATATATATATATATATATATATATATGTTATCACTGTTAAACATTTGTACCTTTGTCTTCTTTCTGATGAAAATGTTATTGTGCTGCTTTGTACCTGTCTGTCTTTAAAATAACCCTGATAATGTACTTGTTATTCAACTTTGTCTTAAGTATGCTGAGGTCAGTCTGAACTGGGAGTGAAGATAGTATGCTGAGGTCAGTTTTGACTGTTGTGAATTTGTGATGCAGAACAGATGATAAGTGCAACAGAAGAGCCTGCAAGAACGGGATGTGCTGACCTTTGATGATAAGATTAAAGGAAAGAAACTGTTTCTCCACGCAGCTGCACTTATTGACGCATGTGTTTGTTTTACTTGAAGAAACTTGTCATGCGTTCTCCCCCCCCCCCCTTAGGACAAGTTTCACGCTGTGGGTAGGTTTTCCTAATAAAAAGAGTGAGCAGGCGCAACAGTCCTTAGTGCTTTCAGTGGTACTACGTGTACGGACTGTTTGCACTCCTCGCGAGCTAAATTTGACTTTCTGTCTCACTGGTGGTTCTTGACTCTGTTTGTCTTGTTAAAAGTTTGAAGAATGTTTGGAGGAGAAAATACCCAACACTGACTTTCCTTTAGTCCAGTGGAATATTACAGTAATTAATGGACAGAATCAAACTGTGACTTTCGAAAGGTTTTACTATATTATGTTGATCCCAATTTTGTTTCGCTAAACGAGATGCATTTGTCTTGTCAGAACATTGAACTGAGTGGATATACGTAGTTTGGACATAACCGTGTTGGGCACAGGAGAGCAGTCAAGGCTTCGGGTGGTGTGGGGATTTTTGTAAGGAATTCTGTTCTTGACCAGTTCTGTGTTACTATTGTGGTTAAGGTGTTTGATGGATTATTGTGTTTATGTTTTGAAAACCAAACTTTACAGTGTTCCTTTGTCATCATTTCCTGTTACCTGCCCCCTGAAATATCAACCTGGGGAAGGAATGCTGAATTATTTTTTGGGGCATTTGTTCTTATTGTTGTACACATTTGAGGATGTTTTTTATATATTTGTGGTGACTTCAATGCCCGTATTGCTGACTTGAAAGATTATATTGATACGGACGATATCCACTACACTGACAAAAGTGAAACACGGTGCACTTCATTCAAAGTACTTATTTACATTGGTCTAATGGGAAATTGTGGTTTCCAGTTTAAATCTGCTGGAATCACTTTAGAAAATCCTAAATATACATTGTGAGAAACTAAAAAAATTAGCTGTAACAAATTACATCAATTTTTTTAAGTTGATCCAAAGTAGCATTTTTTTCAGTGTATAGAGTGGCACTAGATTTAAGTTTAAATAAACATGGTGAAGCATTTATTGATTTTTTTTTTAAGATTCTAAATGCTGTGTGATAAATGGAAGGTTAAACCCCCAAGCAGATAATTTTACCTCCATATCTGTGACGGGAAGAGTTGTTGTTGATTATATAATAACACTTCATGCTGGTTTACAATCGTGTCTTGATTTTAATGTACGAGGTCTGTTAGAAAAGTATCGGACCTTTTTATTTTTTTCAAAAACCTGATGGATTTGAATCACGTGTGCTTGCATGAGCAAACCTTGAACCTTCGTGCGCATGCATGAACTTTTTCACGCCTGTCGATTGCATCATTTCCTGGTAAGCAGCCTTTGTGTGGGACAAGGAAAAAGACGCAACCACTGGAGCAGCGCTGCATCAAATTTTGCCAGAAACTGGGCGACAGCCAGGTGGAAACCATTCGGATGATTCAGATGGCTTTCCGTGACTTTTCAGGCATGTGACTATCCGAGAAATTGTGGAAGAGGTGGGCATGTCACAGCATGTCCTGTGAGACTTCAAACTAAGGCGCTTTTGCTCCACCGTCGGCAGCTTCGTGCCAAAGCCATCAGCATGATTTTCACCGCCAAATCTTCTGTCACAGTGGAATGTTCCGAAAAAAATGCTGATGTCCACCTCTTCCGCAATTTTCGGATAGTCACACGACGGTCCCGCATCACCACAGTGTTCACTTTGGAAATGATCTGGTCATTTCAGCATGTTGATGGTCGACCGGAGTGGGGCTCACTCTCCACCGTTGTGCGGATGTCTTTAAACCAGTTGTACCGCTCCTTAATCTGTGTGATGCCCATAGGATCGTCACCGAAAGCCGTCTGAGCCTTCCGAATGGTTTCCACCTGGCTGTCGCCCAAGTTTCTGGCAAAATTTGATGTTCTCCTATTGATGATCTCCTATTGATGATTTGATGATCTCCTATGTTATTTGGTTTGTATATAAATGACTTAGTAGATGAAATCAAAGAAGCCAACCTTGGTATTTATATTGACATCCTAAACCTATGTATAGTGGGGCAAAAAAGTATTTAGTCAGCCCCTGATTGTGCAGGTTCTCCTACTTAGAAAGATGAGAGAGGTCTGTAATTTTCAACATAGGTACACTGTTATGTGCGGCGATGCGGTTTGGAGGAACCGAACCAGTGTCTGACCGGACCCAGCTTTAAAAGAACTGAGAGCAGTTCAAAGAAAACAGATTCATTAACCAACTGTGCAGTAATGTGCAAAAAGGAGCAGCGGTCTGGCGTGGGAGGACGGCACGCGCTCAGCCACGCAAATGGACCGGAGCCACGAATGTTCTGGACCCAGGAACCCTGCCGGCACCCCCCCCCCCCCCCCCAGTCGGCTGCACGGACCACCGAGTCTGTGAAAAGGAGAATGAGGTTAGTAAGCCCAAACCTTCAACTCAGAGGGAAGTTCACACAAGCATACAATCAGCAAACACGTCCAGGCTTAATTTAGAGGTAGCTCCTCACAGCAAGTGCCAAACTAACAATTTCCATGCACGGCGGTGAGGAGCGGACCAAACAATTAAAGTAACAGCCTCAAATAGAACAGCGTGCGGGAACGCTTAATTACAGCTGTTAATTATTAGGAATCATAAACATTAAAGTACCTCAGGAAGTGCGCAGTAAAGCTTGAGAACCTCACTTCTCCTCTCTCAGAGATACGTGCGTCAAACCTGGAGCGGTCCTCAGCGTCTGTTGTAACGAGGCTGATCTCTCAAAGTCAGCCTCACACGGATGGCACAAAGTTAACCCTCTGGCCACTTCACCTCTTCTCAACTCAGGGCCAAATGCAAACCACCTGGGGAGACACAAAGAAAAGCAGGACCAGCCAAACACCTCCAATCCATGACATACACTTCAACTATGAGAGACAAAATGAGAAAAAAAAAAATCCAGGAAATCACATTGTAGGATTTTTAAGGAATTTATTTGTAAATTATGGTGGAAAATAAGCATTTGGTCAATAACAAACAAGCAAGATTTGTGGCTCTCACAGACCTGTAACTTCTTCTTTAAGGAGCTCTTCTGTACTCCACCTGTTACCTGTATTAATGGCACCTGTTTGAGCTCGTTATCTGTATAAAAGACACCTATCCACAGCCTCAAACAGTCAGACCAAAGAGCTGTCAAAGGATACCAGGAAGAAAATTGTAGACCTGCACCAGGCTGGGAAGAGTGAATCTACAATAGTCAAGCAGGTTGGTGTGAATAAGTCAACTGTGGGAGCAATTGTAAGAAAATGGAAGACATACAAGACCATTGATAATCTCCCTCGATCTGGGGCTCCACACAAGATGTCATCCCATGGGGTCAAAATGATCATGAGAACAGTGAACAAAAATCCCAGAACTACACGGAGGGACCTGATGAATGACCTACAGAGAGTTGGGACCAAAGTAACAAAGGCTACACAGTATGCAGAGAGGGACTCAAATCTTGCAGTGCCAAGCGTGTCCCCCTGCTTAAGCCAGTACATGTCCAGGCCTGTCTGAAGTTTGCCAGAGAGCATATGGATAATCCAGAAGAGGATTGGGAGAATATCATGTGGTCAGATGAAACCAAAATGGATTTATGACACATTTTCTAAAATGCAGAACACAAATCCAGTTTAGAAAACCCCCTGAGGACACACAGTGAGACAGATTTCTACAGCTGTTGATACGTAAATGAAGAAGGTTTGTACGAGTGTGTGGAGAACAACAGACAGGTGTTTAAGTGAATGTAACAAGCAAACCTGAGCGATGGAGAAACTGGACGATCAGTCACAGACCGGTCTCTGCTTGAAGGACTCTGCAGAGACTCTAGACTGTCGTCTTTGTCTGATTCTCCTGAGAGTTGCTGCTGTTCCTTTTTGGACATAATAAAATGGCACCTTTGTTATTTATTTGGACTCATTTTAACCACTTCAGATGTTATATGGATTTGGTGTGATGATATTTCATGTACTTATTGAGTTATACCTCTTCAACAGGAGAAGGTGATGGTGTCTGTGGGACTTCCTAGTCCTCCTGCTCCTCCTCCAGCCAAAGTCTGCTGTCAGTCTCCTCTTGTTCATTTTTTAAAGGGACCACACGTGACCTTGCAGCAGAAGATTTTATTGCTTCTCGCTGCTTCCTGTAGACTTCCTGCAGTCTTTGTCTTCTCATCTCATCCTGCTCTCTCTGTGATGTCTCTTTTTTCATTTTCTCTTCAGTTTGTCGCCTCCTCATTTCTTTCCTTTTCCATGAACGTTTGAACTGCGTCTTCATCATGTGCTTTTTTCTTCAGATAACCTGCTCAACATTTACAAAAAGACAAGATGTTACAAATGGCAACAAGTACATTTGAAGTAAGTAACTGGATGGCAACTACCAAGGCAGGTGGGTGTGTCTTTGCTGTTCTCCAGCTGCTGGGTCCTCAACACTGAGGCACCTGCATCCTGTATCATGACCTGAGAAATGCACCATGTGGACAAAAATGTCACTGCTCAGCTTCCCTCACGACACAAGAGACAGACAGAATAGAGCATCAGAGATCAGGCTCAGGAGGCAAATGTTTGATGACAACTCCAAACTGAACCAAACTGAAAATTTTCATCTACATTTTACAGAATGTTTTCCAGCTGCCAGATCAGTCATCTACCCTCACATCACATATGATGAAAATAGTGGACAGACTCCCCTTGGCCCACTTCAGACTGCTGGTCCATCTGCACTTTGCCTACCAGTCCCATCTGTGACTGGACACCACCATCATCTGCCCGTTGCAGTGAGGTCACCTGCACCTGGATGAAACAGGTGGCACTGTGAGAATGATGTTCTTTATTTTCTCCAGTGAATTCAACACCATCCAGCCACTGCTGCTGATGGAGAAGCTGCAGGGTGACGGTTATAGACACACCATCTACCATCTCCTGGACTACTCATTACCTGACAGGATGACCACAGTTTGGATAAGTGGGCAGCATTCTATCTGAAACAGGTGTGAAGATTACAGGAGCTCCACGATGGACTGTGCTGTCACCTTTCATCTTCCACTTACATGACACAATCTTCCAGCACAGCTCAAGGTCATCCCATATGCAGACATTTTGTGATTATTCTGCTGTGGACGGTGCATAAGGAAACCTAACGCTAACCAAAATAGGCCCTAAAATCTACTGGTGTCAGTGGTTGTCCCCCAGAATCCATGACATGAAGTGGATGAGAGACTCTGATTCATCTTTCCCTCAATCCTGACTAGTCTCCCAGTTCCAGCTGCTGAAAAACATCCCCACAGCATGATGCTCCCACCACCACGCTTCACTGTAAAGATGGTACCTTGTTTCCGCCAAACTTGATGCCTGGCATTCACGCCAGTGAGTTCAATTGTTGTCTCATCAGACTAGAGAATTTTGTTTGTCGTGGTCTGAGAGTCCTTCAGGTGCCTTTTGGCAAACCCCAGACAGGCTGCCATGTACTTTTTATGAAGAAGTGGCTTCCGTCTGACCACTCTACCATACGGGCCTGATTGGTGGATTGCTACAGAGATGGTCGTCCTTCTGGAAGGTTGTCCGCTTTCCACAGAAGAACACAGTGACCATCGAGTTTTCACTTGTTTGTAAAATACGAGTTGAGATACATTTCACTTTGAAGTCTCTGAAAAATTAAGATCACAGATTTTATAGACAACCACTATTAGTTGAATTAGCTTCACTGAAACTCACCAACACGGTTCAAACATAGTAAACCCACATCAATAGGCTTCATGTCATTTCAGTCACTACGGTATCACTTCTGAATGTATTTTAAGGGTGACAATCAACTTCTGTGCAACAAAATGGCTGGATTTATTGCTCGCTTCTCACCTGTTTGCATGTGCGTCTCTCACTGCCTCGGTGGGCGTTCCGGCGTGTCAGTGTGTTGAGATTTTCAAAACTCCCCAACGGTTCTAGAGAAAAAAAAAGTTACTTTGGGGAACTGAATTCAAATATGGCATCAAAAATTAAATCAAAGTCGGCCTAGCTACAGAGATTTTAGGTCAAAGATGGGATAAAATGTGGTGTTTTTCCACTAATTTGACATTGTGGCACATTAAGGTATGATGCAAGTATAAATTGATGACATTAAAGCAAATTTTCGGCTGCAATCTATATCCTCAAAAATTGTGTGGGGATAAGCCTCAACCCAAGTTTCAAGAAGATCACTGTGTTGTGTGTTGGGGGGTGTGGATGGATGTTTTGGTGTTCTTTTCTTTTCTTTGCTCTTCAGGTGGCATGGAAACTGATTTGTCTGTGGAGAAGGTGCTGGCTGAAGAGTCTTCACCCTCATCAACATCATGTGTAGCACCTGTGACTGGTGCTCACATGCAACCTTAAAGACTTTCAGCTGAAGCAGATAATTGGATGGCGTTCTGCATTTAAGGCATGTGTGATTCAAGCAGAACTGCCGGGAACTCGACCTTGTGATGTTCGTTTGTGAGACGTTGAGGACCGCGCCTGGGGTTGACATATCGAGCCCGTGAGGCAAGGAAGGGTGAGGACACTTGCTGTCAGCACACATTAAAGGTGATTGAGTGTTTGACTGGTTGTTGATGGTGACTTGGTGTTTTGTTACGCAGTGTACTGGAATTGTGATGAGAATTGTGCAGTTTGCTTCTCACTGCTGTGGCGTGCGGATAAGTGATCCTCCACTTGTTGTGAGAAGCTGCTCATTTGCATAAAGTTAAAAAATACAGACCTGAATGTGTTGCTGATAGCGTGTGTCTTTTGAAAGATATTGTTGGAACCGCTTTCTGGTTATTTTTAGCGCTGGGTTCTGTCTGACGCAGGTCCGCTCCTCTACTCGCGTCGACACATAACACACTGTTGGCCTTCCACTTGCTCAGCTTAGCCAAGATATGGTCAGGGACTTAAGCACAGACCAGTCCTCTGCCTACAGAATCACCACAACTTCATTATGTAAAATGTACACCAAATAGGCTTTTCAATGCTAAATTCAAATGTCAACAAAATTCACAATCCAGATCAATCAATCAATCAATCAATTTTTTATATAGCGCCAAATCACAACAAACAGTTGCCCCAAGTCGCTTTATATTGTAAGGCAAGGCCATACAATAATTATGTAAAACCCCAACGGTCAAAACGACCCCCTCTGAGCAAGCACTTGGCTACAGTGGGAAGGAAAAACTCCCTTTTAACAGGAAGAAACCTCCAGCAGAACCAGGCTCAGGGAGGGGCAGTCTTCTGCTGGGACTGGTTGGGGCTGAGGGAGAGAACCAGGAAAAAGACATGCTGTGGAGGGGTTGCAGAGATCGATCACTAATGATTAAATGCAGAGTGGTGCATACAGAGCAAAAAGAGAAAGAAACAGTGCATCATGGGAACCCCCCAGCAGTCTACGTCTATAGCAGCATAACTAAGGGATGGTCAGGGTCACCTGATCCAGCCCTAACTATAAGCCTTAGCGAAAAGGAAAGTTTTAAGCCTAATCCTTAAAAGTAGAGAGGGTATCTGTCTCCCTGATCTGAATTGGGAGCTGGTTCCACAGGAGAGGAGCCTGAAAGCTGAAGGCTCTGCCTCCCATTCTACTCTTACAAACCCTAGGAACTACAAGTAAGCCTGCAGTCTGAGAGCGAAGCGCTCTATTGGGGTGATATGGTACTACTTAGGTCCCTAAGATAAGATGGGACCTGATTATTCAAAACCTTATAAGTAAGAAGAAGAATTTTAAATTCTATTCTAGAATTAACAGGAAGCCAATGAAGGGAGGCCAACACGGGTGAGATATGCTCTCTCCTGCTAGTCCCCGTCAGTACTCTAGCTGCAGCATTCTGAACCAACTGAAGGCTTTTTAGGGAACTTTTAGGACAACCTGATAATAATGAATTACAATAGTCCAGCCTAGAGGAAACAAATGCATGAATTAGTTTTTCAGCATCACTCTGAGACAAGACCTTTCTGATTTTAGAGATATTGCGTAAATGCAAAAAGGCAGTCCTACATATTTGTTTAATATGCGCTTTGAATGACATATCCTGATCAAAAATGACTCCAAGATTTCTCACAGTATTACTAGAGATCAGGGAAATGCCATCCAGAGTAACGATCTGGTTAGACACCATGCTTCTAAGATTTGTGGGGCCAAGTACAATAACTTCAGTTTTATCTGAGTTTAAAAGCAGGAAATTAGAGGTCATCCATGTCTTTATGTCTGTAAGACAATCCTGCAGTTTAGCTAATTGGTGCGTATCCTCTGGCTTCATGGATAGATAAAGCTGGGTATCATCTGCGTAACAATGAAAATTTAAGCAATACCGTCTAATAATACTGCCTAAGGGAAGCATGTATAAAGTGAATAAAATTGGTCCTAGCACAGAACCTTGTGGAACTCCATAATTAACTTTAGTCTGTGAAGAAGATTCCCCATTTACATGAACAAATTGTAATCTATTAGACAAATTTTGATCCAGATCAGATCTGGATCAAAATTTAACAGTTGATAGTGAGTGCCAGTCTGCAGCTCATTTTCAAATATGAGAGAGATTGGTCCATGTTATGATATAATGTAAAATACTGTATACATTAAATGGGGTTTACAATGTTAAATTTAAATGGCCCCAAAATATACTATGGATCAGATCCAGATCAAATTTCGTCAGTCAATAAAGGATATAAAGCCACATAAAGCACTCAAATATTCAATAAATTTGGTCTTTTTTGACAGTTATAAATTTTTGACAATCTGTTCAGTGTTAAAGGTAGAGATTTTTCATTTTTCCAATTTCCCAAGATTTTTCCTGACTTTAACATTTGACCTATTACCTTGAAAATTGAACCAGTTCTTGCCTATCAGAATATGAATCTGCAATAATAATAATAATAAAATAATAATAATAATAATAGTCATAATAACATTTGAAAAATTGTGGACTCCATGCTGTTTACAAACAAATAAACAGGGGCAAAAACATAACTTCCTCCAACTTCACTGGCAGAGGTAATATCATGGATTTAAAAAAGAAGAAATCAGTAGTAAATTTAATTTAAAGTTCTTTTATTTAAAAAAAAAAAACCCTTCAAATACTGCAGTTTTTCTAAAATGGTTCAGATATATGGTTGATGAAATATGATGCAGCGTATAACTTTAATGCTGCATTCAAAACCCTTGGAAGCTCTGAAATAGCTGACATGAAAAATCACCACTTCAAAGAAAAAGTGCATTCAAAGGATCACCTTGTAGACAAATATGGACCAAGTACTGAGCCTATCATAGTAGAGCTAGGCTAATGTTATGTATTAATGGCTAAATGTTACCGTCAATGACTTTTTTCTGATGTGTGGTGCTGGTAACTAGAGTAAATATACATAGAATGTAAAAATATTACATACAGCAGTAATATTTTGTTAAAAATTATGCATTTTCAACACTAATCAAAAATGCATCTATCACTGCTGTGTGTCACAAGTGAAAATTCTGGTCCGATGGAGCATTCAAGGCATTTTCCCAGAGCCAGAGGTTGGAATCACCAAAATCCTGACAGTTTTGAATGCAGCATAATGTCTCCTTGGTAACCAGACAACAACTCCTCTCCTAACATTTGAGCAACTCACTGACTTTCTGAGAGCACAGACTGAATTTTACTTCATAAACACACAAACCAGCAGCTTGACGACACGTTTTGAAGCAGAAAGCAACTTTTAACTCCTTCAGTGTCTGTTTGTCAACAGATTACAAATCAAACAGGTAAACTAAAAATGATTTAACTGAAATAAATACACACCAAAGTATTGTGTGTAAATTATAAAAATAACTCAATGCTAAAATCAAAAAATATTTGTAACTCACCCTCTGTGTGTTCAATGTCCTTCAATGTCGCCTGCTCTGGCCCCCGGAAGACAATTGACTATGGTTGCTGGTGTCGCTAACTTCACATTTCTCAAAACAGAGTCGCCAATAACCAGAGTTTAGTTAAGTGTCTTGCTGTGTAGCCTAACAGTGGTGGTCATATATGTATGTACATATTAACACCCCCTCACAACGGCCCCAGGTTGGACCAGCCCACCGGGAAAACTCCCGACTCTCCCAATTACCCAGCACGCGGTAGGACAGTGGTGAGATGCGCAGTCAGAATGACAGACTCATTCAAGGTGGAGGTGAGATTACACCAAGGATCAGCTCTTAGTCCTTTCTTGTTTGCAGTGGTGATGGACAGGTCGATGGATGAGATCAGACAGGAGTCCCCGTGGACTATGATGTTTGCAGATGACATTGTGATCTGTAGTGAGAGTAGAGAGCAAGTTGAGTTTTGTCTGGAGAGGTGGAGATATGCTTTGGAGAGAAGGGGAATGAAAGTCAGTAGAAGCAAGGATGTGGATTTATGGATGTGCTGAGGGAGGACATGCAGGTGGTTGGTGTGACAGAGGAAGATACAGAAGACAGGGTGAGATGGAAACGATTGATCTGCTGTGGCGACCCCTAACGGGAACAGCTGAAAGACAAAGAAGACTTTCAATTAAGCAATCAGCACCATGTACAGTTTATAATTTTATTATATTTCTATTAAGCAACCACAATCAAAACTTTTCATTTATCAAGTGTCATTTTACAAATGTAAAGTCATGTGTGGATCCTTGTGGAGAAGTTGGACCGGTTTCCCACTCAGTGCAGCATGGAAGCCTTCATAAATGTCATTCTCTTCTGGGAACCTGTTTCTTATCGCCATAACTGCACAGGCTGGAATCACCTTTCTGCATTTCCTCCCAAGTTTGCCACAGACCCACCAGGTAAAACTGTGGTAAGTTGAGTGTCTGTACAATCTGAAACAATAAAATTCAATAACTAAGAAAAATATTTTTGGACAATGCATTCAGAGTGAAACACTGCAATCATTGCTAATTTTATTATTATTCTACAATACAGTCAAAATACAATATGTATACATTTAATAATTATATATATATCTATATATATATATATAGATATATATATAAATCAAACTCAACTGATCTCTAAATGCTCCCGAGAGAAATTATCCCAAGTGAGGCTTCAGAATTAGCTCATTGTGTAAAAACAGATGTGTGATATTTTCACTTTGTAAAAATGACAAAGCTGCAGTTAATGTCGATAAACTGTCCAGAGTTTATGTTTCTAAATGAAACCATGAGTGAAACTTGTCGGATGTTTCTTTGAGTGACATGACGCGTTGGATCATGTTGTCTGATGATGAAATGTCATTTATAAAGTTACATGAAGCTGTTTCACTTTTTCTCGTTGTTTACAAAACATTAGTATAGAATAATACAATGATCCAATTACCAGAGGGGTATTCCAGCAAACTCCATGAAACCAAATCCACTCTTATTTTGACAAGTTGCAACTTTCTAGGCAAGGGTTTCATTCCAACAATCTCAGTAACGTCAAGTCTTGCTGAGTTACCGTAGTAACTTATACTTCTGAACTACTCTGGTCACTACTAGGCTAATTGTCAGGCTTAGCCTGAGTTGCCGCTGAACCAAACCTGTCAACTCTGGGAAATATCAGAGAGGGAGATATTTTTTGCCATAAACTTATAATGAATTTACAACCCAACCTTGAGCCCTGTAGAGTGTTGTGCATATTTTCTTTCTTTCTTATTAATTAGTTAATTAATCCTAATTAATTAATTGCACAGTATGTAAAATAGTAAATAAATGAATAAATTAAAAAGTCCAGTGGAGCTAAGTGCCACTCTTAGCAGCTTTGAGTTCATCTTTTCTCGGTTTGAAGTCACTGGCCTTGCAATCTAAGTTGAGTTTGAAAGTCAAAGTCAAAGTTAACTTTATTATCCCAGAAGGGAAATTCAGATGGTCAAGGTGCGTATAATACAGACAACTTCAGACAAGATAGACAAACTTAAAAACAGATAAATAAATAAAAGACAGATAAATACACCCCCCTCCCCCATGCCTCTCTGGCTCCTCTCCACACAGCTAAGCTGCTGCATGCTGCTGCATACCACACACACACACAAACACACACACACACACACATAGTACTACAGTGTCAAGTCCCCTGCTGAGAACTGTGTCTTTCATTAACAATTTTGCAGAGGGAACAAATGACTTGCTGAACCTGGTTGTCCTTATTTTCCTTTGTAGTAGCCTCCCCTTACCACGTTGGCTTTTAACTGAAATCTGTTATGTAAAGGGTGGGTACTGTCTGCAAGAATACTTTCAGCCTTGTGTAGTACGATATCTTGAAGCAGCTGATGTTTGATTGCACCCAGTTATCCTACTAGCTGTTTTAATAATACATTGCAATTTTCAGCTTCCAAGAATTGTGTACAGATCCTTGCAACATGGGGCCGTGCATTATCCTGCTGCAACATGAGGTGATGTTCTTGGATGGCACAACAATGGGCCTCAGGATCTCGTCACGGTATCTCTGTGCATTCAAAATGTCATCAATAAAATGCACCTGTGTTCTTCGTCCATAACAGACACCTGCCCATACCATAACCCCACCGCCACCATGGGCCACTCGATCCACAACATTGACATCAGAAAACCGCTCACCCACACAACGCCACACACGCTGTCTGCCATCTGCCCTGGACAGTGTGAACTGGGATTCATCCGTGAAGAGAACACCTCTCCAACGTGCCAAACGCCAGCAAATGTGAGCATTTGCCCACTCAAGTCGGTTACGACGACAAACTGGAGTCAGGTCGAGACCTCGATGAGGACAACGAGCATGCAGATGATCTTCCCTGAGACGGTTTCTGACAGTTTATGCAGAAATTCTTTGGTTATGCAAACCGATTGTTTCAGCAACTGTCCGAGTGGCTGGTCTCAGACGATCTTGGAGGTGAACATGCTGGATGTGGAGGTCCTGGGCTGGTGTGGTTACACGTGGTCTGCGGTTGTGAGGCTGGTTGGCTGTACTGCCAAATTCTCTGAAACGCCTTTGGAGACGGCTTATGGTAGAGAAATGAACATTCAATACACGAGCAACAGCTCTGGTTGACATTCCTGCTGTCAGCATGCCAATTGCACGCTCCCTCAAATCTTGCAACATCTGTGGCATTGTGCTGTGTGATAAAACTGCACCTTTCAGAGTGGCCTTTTATTGTGGGCAGTCTAAGGCACACCTGTGCACTAATCATGGTGTGTAATCAGCATCTTGATATGGCACACCTGTGAGGTGGGATGGATTATCTCAGCAAAGGAGAAGTGCTCACTATCACAGATTTAGACTGGTTTGTGAACAACATTTGAGGGAAATGGTGATATTGTGTATGTGGAAAAAGTTTCAGATCTTTGAGTTCATCTCATACAAAATGGGAGCAAAACCAAAAGTGTTGCGTTTATATTTTTGTTGAGTGTAATACACAAAAAACACAATAAACAGGCTTGTTGTCAAAACTTAGTAATTTGTCAAAAAATATTGGTCCAATCACCTTGCTGTTTTCAAGACATGAATCGTCTTGAAAAAATTAATAAGTACACCAAAAGGACAAGAGAGGCTGCTCCCCTTTCAATATATGGATGGTATTGACAAGATGATATTATTAACAATTGATTATGAAGTGTTTGCAAAATTGTCCAAAATTTAATCTTGTTTTCTGAGCTCACTAAGTGAATCCACACTTCTCAGATAATGGATTTTCCACCTTTACCGCCTACATGAATGCAACCTTAAATGCCATTTAAACAACAGATGTAAGCTCCAAAACAAGTTTTTGTTGTTTGGTTTTTTAACTATACATCAGTGTTGATTTGCTGTCACAGAAACATGTATTGGTTAATTTCCACACACTAAATTCTATGTACACAGTGTTAGAACCACTCAGACCATACTCCTTCTTTCATCACCACCAATTGGAAGCAATGAACAATCATCAATGACAAAAGATAAATATCATTTCTTTCTGTCCATTTCATGCTCAGGAAGAAGTATCAGGATTCTTCATCATGGTTGGTGAAACAAAAACTATATAAATGATCCCTCAAAGTATAGTCTTAACCTGTTTATGTTCCTGCCGCTGGACTAGAACCACCGACACACCACGCTCTGTTATGGTGCCGAATACCCCCCCCCCCCCCCCCCCCGACATATTTAACTGAGTTTAAGAAACAAATTGAACCATCACAAAACAGAAATATTATTATTTATATACACGTCACACAGTCAAACACAGCTCTGATTTATTTCTACAGGTCTGACTTGGACTTCCTTCCTCTTCCCTTCCATATTATCCAAATTATGTCCGTAGGTGTTTTGGATGTCTAAATTATGAGACAACATGACACCATAAGTGAGTGGTTGAGTTGTATTATGGGCTTCAAAACGCTGAGCTTCATAACATTTCCCCTGCATGTTTACAAAAAGCCGCTAACAAATTTATTCATTAATTTTTTTGTGACTTGTGAATTTCAACCTTCAAATTAACATATAATATATATAATTTCTAAGCTATTCCTTACTGAATTTTCATATAATTCCATAAAATTTTTTTTAACTTTTTACTATCCTTTTTCATTTTAGTATAAATAACAGTGTTTTAAGAGTGTTTGTTATGGAGTGATACCTTAGTTTAAAGCTATTTAAACTAAGGAATTTTTTTATGGAGTGATATGTTAGTGGAAGACTGAAATGCACAACAAGTCAGACTCCAGAAAAATTTCAATTATTGTCAGCTTTTTGTGAACAAGCAGAAAATAATTTTGGAATTATTTCAACATCACTGTTCTCTAAAATCATGCAGCTCAGCCCTTTGAAGCCCATAATGTCATGATGTCTCATAATTTAGACATCAAAAATACCTACGGACATAATTTTAAGAAGCTCTAAGAAATTTCATCATGTTCACCACAGCAGGAGCATAAAGCACTTCAATCTGCAGAATAAGGACACATTTATTTATCAGTACATTTTACCCAGAATGCATTGGTTTGTTAATCGTACGCATTTAGTCAATCAGCAGTTTCCTGCCAGCTTTTCTCTCTGAGTTTATTTATTGCTGCCGTGTTCCCTCTTTTCCTTAATAGATATTTAAATTCCTCCATTATAAGTGCTGCTCTCAGGCAGTGAACATTGCTGCTCACTCTTTACATTTTGTCATTGTGAAGCCAGTTGATCTGTGTTCGACCTCATGGGCTTCCTCTAAATAGATGACATTAGTGGAAAAATTGTGGAGTCTGTGGGTGGTAAGATGAAGTAATCATAAATACTTTTAGACTGCACTCCTGATCTGAGCCACGAAGAGCAACTATCAATCAGAATTCAACTTGTTGCAGTTGAGGATGCCCCAGAAAAAAAAGAGCATTTTATGGGGTTCCTTGAGACTCAGAGAGCTCAACATCTCCTTTGGAGACTGTAGGGGGCAGTCTGATGATCATGGTGCAAATATGGAAGGGAAGAGGAAGGAAGTCCAAGTCAGACCTGTAGAAATAAATCAGAGTTGTGTTTGACTGTGTGACGTGTATATAAATAATAATATTTCTGTTTTGTGATGGTTCAATTTGTTTCTTAAACTCGGTTAAATATGTCGGGGGGTGTATTCGGCACCATAACAGAGCGTGGTGTGTCGGTGGTTCTAGTCCCGCGGCAGGAACATCAACAGGTTAAGATTATACTTTCAGGGATCATTTCTATAGTTTTTGACTTGAGAAATGTGTTTCTAAAGTGTTTGGTTTCGCCAACCATGATGAAGAGTTCTGATACTTCTTCCTGAGCGTGAAATGGACAGAAAGAAATGATATTTATCTTCTGTCATTGATTACTGTTCATTGCTGCTGATTGGGTGTGATGAAAGAAGGAATATGGTCTGAGTGGTTCTAACATTGTGTACATAGAATTTAGTGTTTAGAAATTACCCAATACATGTTTCTGTGACGGTAAATCAACAAAAACTTGTTTTGGTGCTTACATCTGTTGTTTAAATGGCATTTAAGGTTGCATTCATGCATTGCATTTATGGCCTCGGACAGTGGACTCATCTCTGTGCTTGTTCTGTTAGACCTCAGTGCTGCTTTTGATACTGTTGACCATAAAATTTTATTACAGAGATTAGAGCATGCCATAGGTATTAAAGGCACTGCGCTGCGGTGGTTTGAATCATATTTGTCTAATAGATTACAATTTGTTCATGTAAATGGGGAATCTTCTTCACAGACTAAAGTTAATTATGGAGTTCCACAAGGTTCTGTGCTAGGACCAATTTTATTCACTTTATATATGCTTCCCTTAGGCAGTATTATTAGACGGTATTGCTTAAATTTTCATTGTTACGCAGATGATACCCAGCTTTATCTATCCATGAAGCCAGAGGACACACACCAATTAGCTAAACTGCAGGATTGTCTTACAGACATAAAGACATGGATGACCTCTAATTTCCTGCTTTTAAACTCAGATAAAACTGAAGTTATTGTACTTGGCCCCACAAATCTTAGAAACATGGTGTCTAACCAGATCCTTACTCTGGATGGCATTACCCTGACCTCTAGTAATACTGTGAGAAATCTTGGAGTCATTTTTGATGAGGATATGTCATTCAAAGCGCATATTAAACAAATATGTAGGACTGCTTTTTTGCATTTACGCAATATCTCTAAAATCAGAAAGGTCTTGTCTCAGAGTGATGCTGAAAAACTAATTCATGCATTTATTTCCTCTAGGCTGGACTATTGTAATTCATTATTATCAGGTTGTCCTAAAAGTTCCCTAAAAAGCCTTCAGTTAATTCAAAATGCTGCAGCTAGAGTGCTGACGGGGACTAGAAGGAGAGAGCATATCTCACCCATATTGGCCTCTCTTCATTGGCTTCCTGTTAATTCTAGAATAGAATTTAAAATTCTTCTTCTTACTTATAAGGTTTTGAATAATCAGGTCCCATCTTATCTTAGGGACCTCGTAGTACCATATCACCCCAATAGAGCGCTTCGCTCTCAGACTGCAGGCTTACTTGTAGTTCCTAGGGTTTGTAAGAGTAGAATGGGAGGCAGAGCCTTCAGCTTTCAGGCTCCTCTCCTGTGGAACCAGCTCCCAATTCAGATCAGGGAGACAGACACCCTCTCTACTTTTAAGATTAGGCTTAAAACTTTCCTTTTTGCTAAAGCTTATAGTTAGGGCTGGATCAGGTGACCCTGAACCATCCCTTAGTTATGCTGCTATAGACGTAGACTGCTGGGGGGTTCCCATGATGCACTGTTTCTTTCTCTTTTTGCTCTGTATGCACCACTCTGCATTTAATCATTAGTGATCGATCTCTGCTCCCCTCCACTGCATGTCTTTTTCCTGGTTCTCTCCCTCAGCCCCAACCAGTCCCAGCAGAAGACTGCCCCTCCCTGAGCCTGGTTCTGCTGGAGGTTTCTTTCTGTTAAAAGGGAGTTTTTCCTTCCCACTGTAGCCAAGTGCTTGCTCACAGGGGGTCGTTTTGACCGTTGGGGTTTTACATCATTATTGTATGGCCTTGCCTTACAATATAAAGCGCCTTGGGGCAACTGTTTGTTGTGATTTGGCGCTATATAAAAAAAAAATTGATTGATTGATTGATTCATGTAGGCGATAAAGGTGGAAAATCTATTATCTGAGAAGTGTGGATTCACTTAGTGAGCTCAGAAAACAAGATTAAATTTTGGACAATTTTGCAAACACTGTATTACTAATACACAAAAAACACAATAAACAGGCTTGTTGTCAAAACTTACTAATTTGTCAAAAAATATTGGTCCAATCACCTTACTGTTTTCAAGACATGAATCTTCTTGAAAAAATTAATAAGTACACCAAAAGGACAAGAGAGGCTGCTCTCCTTTTATTATATGGATGGTATTATGGTATTTACAAGAGATATTATTAACAATTGATTATGAAGTGTTTGCAAAATTGTCCAAAATTTAATCTTGTTTTTAATTTTGCAAACACTTCATAATCAATTGTTAATAATATCATCTTGTAAATACCATCCATAATAAAAGGGGAGCAGCCTCTCTTGTCCTTTTGGTGTACTTATTAATTTTTTCAAGAAGATTCATGTCTTGAAAACAGCAAGGTGATTGGACCAATATTTTTTGACAAATGAGTAAGTTTTGACAACAAGCCTGTTTATTGTGTTTTTTGTGTATTAGTAATACAGTGTTTGCAAAATTGTCCAAAATTTAATCTTGTTTTCTGAGCTCACTAAGTGAATCCACACTTCTCAGATAATAGATTTCCCACCTTTACTGCCTACATGAATGCAACCTTAAATGCCATTTAAACAGATGTAAGCACCAAAACAAGTTTTTGTTGATTTGCTGTCACAGAAACATGTATTGGGTAATTTCTAAACACTAAATTCTATGTAAAAAAATGTTAGAACCACTCAGACCATACTCCTTCTATCATCACCACCAATTGGAAGCAATGAACAATCATCAATGACAGAAGATAAATATCATTTCTTTCTGTCCATTTCATGCTCAGGAAGAAGTATCAGGACTCTTCATCATGGTTGGCGAAACCAAACACTTTAAAAACACATTTCTCAAGTCAAAAACTATAGAAATGATTCCTGAAAGTATAATCTTAAGCTGTTGATGTTCCTGCCGCGGGACTAGAACCACCGACACACCACGCTCTGTTATGGTGCCGAATAACCCCCCCCCCCCCCCCCGACATATTTAACCGAGTTTAAGAAACAAATTGAACCATCACAAAACAGAAATATTATTATTTATATACACGTCACACAGTCAAACACAGTTCTGATTTATTTCTACAGGTCTGACTTGGACTTCCTTCCTCTTCCCTTCCATATTTGACAGACACCCTCTCTACTTTTAAGATTAGGCTTAAAACTTTCCTTTTTGCTAAAGCTTATAGTTAGGGCTGGATCAGGTGACCCTGAACCATCCCTTAGTTATGCTGCTATAGACGTAGACTGCTGGGGGGTTCCCATGATGCACTGTTTCTTTCTCTTTTTGCTCTGTATGCACCACTCTGCATTTAATCATTAGTGATCGATCTCTGCTCCCCTCCACAGCATGTCTTTTTCCTGGTTCTCTCCCTCAGCCTCAACCAGTCCCAGCAGAAGACTGCCCCTCCCTGAGCCTGGTTCTGCTGGAGGTTTCTTCCTGTTAAAAGGGAGTTTTTCCTTCCCACTGTTGCCAAGTGCTTGCTCACAGGGGGTCATTTTGACCGTTGGGGTTTTTCCGTAATTATTGTATGGCCTTGCCTTACAATATAAAGCGCCTTGGGGCAACTGTTGTGATTTGGCGCTATATAAAAAAATTGATTGATTGATTGATTGATATTTGCACCATGATCATCAGACTGCCCCCTACAGTCTCCAAAGGAGATGTTGAGCTCTCCAAGTCTCAAGGAACCCCATAAAATGCTCTTTTTTTCTGGGGCATCCTCAACTGCAACAACAAATAAATAAATGTGTCCTTATTCTGCAGATTGAAGTGCTTTATGCTCCTGCTGTGGTGAACATGATGAAATTTCTTAGAGCTTCTTAAAATTATGTCCGTAGGTGTTTTGGATGTCTAAATTATGAGACAACATGACACCATAAGTGAGTGGTTGGGTTGTATTATGGGCTTCAAAATGCTGAGCTTCATAGTATTGTAGTGATCCCTGAAATTTCCCCTGCATGTTTACAAAAAGCTGGTAATATCAAATTTATTCATTAATTTTTTTTTTTTCTGGAGTCTGACTTGTGAATTTCAACCTTCAAATTAACATATAATATATATAATTTCTAAGATATTCCTTACTGAATTTTCATATAATTCCATAAAAAAAATTAACTTTTTACTATCCTTTTTCATTTTAGTATAAATAACTTAGTGTTTTAAGAGTATTTGTTATGGAGTGATACCTTAAAGTTATTTAAACTAAGGAATCATTTCATAAAACAAATTAAAACTTTTTTTATGGAGTGATATGTTAGTGGAAGACTGAAATGCACAAGTCAGACTCCAGAAAAATTTCAATTATTGTCAGCTTTTTGTGAACAAGCAGAAAAAAATTTTTGGAATTATTTCAACATCACTGTTCTCCAAGTTTATGAAGCTCAGCACTTTGAAGCCCATAATACAACTCAACCACTCACTTATGGTGTCATGATGTTTCATAATTTAGACATCAAAAATACCTACGAACACAATTTTAACAAGATCTAAGAAACTTCAACATGTTCACCACAGCAGTAGCATAAAGCACTGCAATCTGTAGAATAAGGACACATTTATTTATTAGTACATTTTACCCAGAATGCATTGCATTGGTCCAACTTGAAGTTGTGGCCAGTGATTGTTCACATTTCGGTGTGTGCATTGGTATTTTATTTATTTAACAGTGAATATGGTTTAGTCTATTTAACTCTTTTATTTATAGAAGTGTTTTTCTTTTCTAAAAGCAGGTCTTTTTAGGTGAGTGTATTAACTGGATTAGTAATTTCTCATACTTTATTTATATACTGCCTGACTTACCCGTTCTATGCATGGGTCATAGAGAAGAATTTTAGCCATGTTATTGTATATTTCATGTCACTTTAGTTAAGGTGTATTAAGTTGCATTGCATTGTGTGTATGTTGTCATTAATTTTCATAGAGCAATTTGTGACATTTATGAGACTCAAAGGAATGATGATAAAAAGCTGACAGCATGTCATATCACTGCCACGCTCTGGGATATATAATGCTATTAGGGTCTCTGCAGATGTTTCTCAGCTCTATTACATTTCATCCATTTCATCCAACGTATCTTTGTCCCTCTGCAAAAAGGGGAACCACACTTGGACATATACTCAACAAAAATATAAATGCAACACTTTTGGTTTTGCTTCCATTTTGTATGAGATGAACTCAAAGATCTAAAACTTTTTCCACATACACAATATCACCATTTCCCTCAAATATTGTTCACAAACCAGTCTAAATCTGTGATAGTGAGCACTTCTCCTTTGCTGAGATAATCCATCCCACCTCACAGGTGTGCCATACCAAGATGCTGATTAGACACCATGATTAGTGCACAGGTGTGCCTTAGACTGCCCACAATAAAAGGCCACTCTGAAAGGTGCAGTTTTGTTCTATTGGGGGGGATACCAGTCAGTATCTGGTGTGACCACCATTTGCCTCATGCAGTGCAAAACATCTCCTTCGCATAGAGTTGATCAGGTTGTCAGTTGTGGCCTGTGGAATGTTGGTCCACTCCTCTTCAATGGCTGTGCGAAGTTGCTGGATATTGGCAGGAACTGGTACACGCTGTCGTATATGCCGGTCCAGAGCATCCCAAACATGCTCAATGGGTGACATGTCCGGTGAGTATGGCGGCCATGCAAGAACTGGGACATTTTCAGCTTCCAAGAATTGTGTACAGATCCTTGCAACATGGGACCGTGCATTATCCTGCTGCAACATGAGGTGATGTTCTTGGATGGCACAACAATGGGCCTCAGGATCTTGTCACGGTATCTCTGTGCATTCAAAATGTCATCAATAAAATGCACCTGTGTTCTTCATCCATAACAGATGCCTGCCCATACCATAACCCCACCGCCACCATGGGCCACTCGATCCACAACATTGACATCAGAAAACCGCTCACCCACACAATGCCACACACGCTGTCTGCCATCTGCCCTGGACAGTGTGAACTGGGATTCATCCATGAATAGAACACCTCTCCAACGTGCCAAACGCCAGCGAATGTGAGCATTTGCCCACTCAAGTCGGTTACGACGACGAACTGGAGTCAGGTCGAGACCTCGATGAGGACAACGAGCATGCAGATGAGCTTCCCTGAGACGGTTTCTGACAGTTTGTGCAGAAATTCTTTGGTTATGCAAACCGATTGTTTCAGCAGCTGTCCGAGTGGCTGGTCTCAGACGATCTTGGAGGTGAACATGCTGGATGTGGAGGTCCTGGGCTGGTGTGGTTACACGTGGTCTGCGGTTGTGAGGCTGGTTGGCTGTACTGCCAAATTCTCTGAAACGCCTTTGGAGACGGCTTATGGTAGAGAAATGAACATTCAATACACGAGCAACAGCTCTGGTTGACATTCCTGCTGTCAGCATGCCAATTGCACGCTCCCTCAAATCTTGCAACATCTGTGGCATTGTGTTGTGTGATAAAACTGCACCTTTCAGAGTGGCCTTTTATTGTGGGCAGTCTAAGGCACACCTGTGCACTAATCATGGTGTGTAATCAGCATCTTGATATGGCACACCTGTGAGGTGGGATGGATTATCTCAGCAAAGGAGAAGTGCTCACTATCACAGATTTAGATATTGTGATATTGTGTATGTGGAAAAGGTTTTAGATCTTTGAGTTCATCTCATCCAAAATGGGAGCAAAACCAAAAGTGTTGCGTTTATATTTTTGTTGAGTGTAGAAATGAGAGCTGCTCCATCCAAAGTGGGATGGATGCCGTCTCTCCTAACAAGACCAGGTTTTCCCCAGAAGCTTTGCCAATTATCTATGAAGCCCACCTCATTTTTTGGACATCACTCAGACAGCCAGCAATTCAAGGAGAACATGCGGCTAAACATGTCACTCCCGGTCCGATTGGGGAGGAGCCCAGAGAAAACTACAGAGTCCGACATTGTTTTTGCAAAGTTACATACCGATTCAATGTTAATTTTAGTGACATCCGATTGGCGTAACCGGGTGTCATTACTGCCGACGTGAATTACAATCTTACCAAATTTACGCTTAGCCTTAGCCAGCAGTTTCAAATTTCCTTCAGTGTTGCCTGCTCTGGCCCCCGGAAGACAACTGACTATGGTTGCTGGTGTCGCTAACTTCACACTTCTCAGAGTTGCCAATAACCAGAGTTTGTTCCTCGGCAGGTGTGTCGCCGAGTGGGGAAAAACAGTTAGCGATGTGAACGGGTTGGTGGTGTACAGGGGGCTTGTGTTTAGGACTACGCTTCCTCCTCACAGTCACCCAGCCGGCCTGCTTTCCTGGCTGCTCAGGATCTGCTGGGGGACAGCTAACGGCGGCTAAGCTACCTTGGTCCGCACTGACTACAGGGGCCTGGCTAGCTGTAGGATTTTCCAAAGTGCAGAGCCGAGTCTCCAATTCGCCCAGCCTGGCCTCCAAAGCTACGAATAAGCTACACTTATTACAAGTACCATTACTGCTAAAGGAGGCAAAGGAATAACTAAACATTTCACAACTAGAGCAGAGAAGTGCGGGAGAGACAGGAGAAGCCACCATGCTAAACCGGCTAACAGCTAGGAGCTGCGCTAAGCTAGCGGATTCCTAAAAACACACAAAGTGAATAATGTGTAAATAATTTAGAGGTGATTCAGCAGAGGGAGTGCTTTAGTTAAGGCACGTGAAGATTACACTGTGAAACAAATCATTATCTAGTTATCTAGATCAATCTAACTACGCAGATTAAACAGCTAACAGATACAGCAAAACACCGCTGTGCTCCGGAACAGGAAGTGATACAATACCGCATTGAGAGCCAACCACCCAAGTTCAACTCGGTACTTTCTAACATAATCTTTGTTGGCAATGACAGAGGTCAAACGTTTTCTGTAAGTCATCACCAGGTTTGCACACACTGTAGCTGGTATTTTGGCCCATTCCTCCATGCAGATCTCCTCTAGAGCAGTGATGTTTTGGGGCTGTCACTGGGCAACAGGGACTTTCAACTCCCTCAACAAATTTTCTATGGGGTTGAGCTCTGGAGACTGGCTTGGCCACTGCAGGACCTTGAAATGCTTTTTAAGAAGCCACTCCTTCGTTGCCTTAGCAGTGTGTTTGGGATCATTGTCATGTTGGAAAACCCAGCCAAAATCAAATCAAATCAATTTATTTATATAGCGCCAAATCACAACCAACAGTTGCCCCAAGGCGCTTTATATTGTAAGGCAAAGCCATACAATAATTACGGAAAAACCCCAACGGTCAAAACGACCCCCTGTGAGCAAGCACTTGGCAACAGTGGGAAGGAAAAACTCCCTTTTAACAGGAAGAAACCTCCAGCAGAACCAGGCTCAGGGAGGGGCAGTCTTCTGCTGGGACTGGTTGGGGCTGAGGGAGAGAACCGGGAAAAAGACATGCTGTGGAGGGGAGCAGAGATAAATCACTAATGATTAAATGCAGAGTGGTGCATACAGAGCAAAAAGAGAAAGAAACACTCAATGCATTATGGGAACCACCCAGCAGTCTAAGTCTATAGCAGCATAACTAAGGGATGGTTCAGGGTCACCCGATCCAGCCCTAACTATAAGCTTTAGCAAAAAGGAAAGTTTTAAGCCTAATCTTAAAAGTAGAGAGGGTGTCTGTTTCCCTGATCCGAATTGGGAGCTGGTTCCACAGGAGAGGAGCCTGAAAGCTGAAGGCTCTGCCTCCCATTCTACTCTTACAAACCCTAGGAACTACAAGTAAGCCTGTAGTCTGAGAGCGAAGCGCTCTATTGGGGTGATATGGTACTATGAGGTCCCTAAGATAAGAAGGGACCTGACTATTCAAAACCTTATAAGTAAGAAGAAGAATTTTAAATTCTATTCTAGAATTAACAGGAAGCCAATGAAGAGAGGCCAATATGGGTGAGATATGCTCTCTCCTTCTAGTCCCCGTCAGTACTCTAGCTGCAGCATTTTGAATTAACTGAAGGCTTTTCAGGGAACTTTTAGGACAACCTGATAATAATGAATTACAATAGTCCAGCCTAGAGGAAATAAATGCATGAATTAGTTTTTCAGCATCACTCTGAGACAAGACCTTTCTAATTTTAGAGATATTGCGTAAATGCAAAAAAGCAGTCTTACATATTTGTTTAATATGCGCTTTGAATGACATATCCTGATCAAAAATGACTCCAAGATTTCTCACAGTATTACTAGAGGTCAGGGTAATGCCATCCAGAGTAAGGATCTGGTTAGACACCATGTTTCTAAGATTTGTGGGGCCAAGTACAATAACTTCAGTTTTATCTGAGTTTAAAAGCTGGAAATTAGAGGTCATCCATGTCCTTATGTCTGTAAGACAATCCTGCAGTTTAGCTAATTGGTGTGTGTCCTCTGGCTTCATGGATAGATAAAGCTGGGTATCATCTGCGTAACAATGAAAATTTAAGCAATGCCGTCTAATAATACTGCCTAAGGGAAGCATGTATAAAGTGAATAAAATTGGTCCTAGCACAGAACCTTGTGGAACTCCATAATTAACCTTAGTCTGTGAAGAAGATTCCCCATTTACATGAACAAATTGTAATCTATTAGCTAAATATGATTCAAACCACCGCAGCGCAGTGCCTTTAATACCTACATTGCATCTTCAATGCTCTCACTGATGGAAGGAGTTTTTGGTTTAAAATCTCACAATACATTCATTCTTCCTTTAACACGGATCAGTTGTCCTGTCCCCTTTGCTGAAAAACAGCCCCCAAGCATGATGTTTCCACCCCCATGCTTCACAGTAGATATGGTGTTCTTGGGATACAACTCAGCAATCGTCTTCCTCCAAACACGAGTTGACCTTTTAACAAAAAACATTTTGGTTTGACATGATATCTCCCAATCCTCTTCTGGATCATCCATATGCTCTCTGGCAAACTTCAGACGGGCCTGGACACGTAATGGCTTAAGCAGGGGGACACGCCTGTCACTGCAGGATTTCAGTCATTGTCAGTCAGGTCATTTTCAGGTCCTTCCGTGTAGTTCTGGGATTTTTGTTCGTTCTCCTGATCATTTTGACCCCACGGGATGACATCTTGCGTGGAGCCCCACTTCAAGGGAGATTATCAATGGTCTTGTATGTCTTCCATTTTCTTACAATTGCTCCCACAGTTGATTTATTCACACCAACCTGCTTGACTATTGTAGAGTCACTCTTCCTAAATGGACTGCCTTTATATAGTGCTTTTCCATCTGCATCAGACGTTCAAAGCGCTTTACAATTATGCCTCATATTTACCCCGATGTTAGGGTGCTGCTCACTACACACCGGGAGCAATAGGGGATTAAAGGCCTTGCCCAAGGGCCCTTAGTGATCTTCCAGTCAGGCGGGGATTTGAACCCATGATCTTCTGGACTCAAGCCCAACACCTTAACTACTAGACCATCACCTCCCCTAGCCTGGTGCAGGTCTACAATTTTCTTCCTGGTATTGTTGTGTGTTGGGGGGTTTGGCTGGATGTTTTTGTGTTGTTTTCTTTTCTTTGCTCTCCAGGTGGTATGCAAACTGGTTTTTGTCTGTGGAGAAGGTGCTGGCAGAAGAATCCTTCACCCTCATCAACATTATTGGCTGCACTTGTGGAGGATGTTCATGTGCAGGCCTAATGACTCGCAGCACCTGTGGATGATGCTCACGTGCAGACTTAAAGACTTTCAGCTGAAGCAGATAATGAGATGGCGTTCTGCATTTAAGCCATGAGTGATTCAAGCAGAATTGCCGGGAACTCGACCTTGTGACGTTCGTTTGTGAGACGCTGAGGACCGCGCCTGGGTTTGACAGATCGTGCCTGTGAAGGAGGACGGGTGAGGGACACATGCTGTCAGCACACATCAGAGGTGATTGATTGTCTGAATAAGTGTTAATAGTAATTTGGTATTTTGTTATGCAGTATATTTGAACATTGATGAGAATTCTGCAGCTCGCTTCTCACGGCCGTGGCGTGCGGACTGATGATCCTCCACCTGTTGTGAGAAGCTGCTCATTTACATAAAGCTTAAATTCAGACCTGAATGTGTTGCTGATAGTGTGTGCCTCTGAAGGAAATTAGTTGTAGCTGTTGACTTACCTCACCTCTTCTATCCTTCACAGAGTCAGTTTGTCGTGTCCACCTGGGGGGTGTTTGGCGGTGAATGTGAGTCCAGAAGCGCCGGGCTTCGATCCCTTTGGGCGCTGGAGAGCGCGCCGTCCTTCACTCCGCCAGACAAACCATATTTTATGTTGTACACCGAGTATTGCACAAGAGGGGAAAATAAAATTGTTTTGTTTTTGGAAACGCTTTCTCGTTATTTAGCGCTGAGTTCAGTCAGACGCAGGTCCGCTCCTCAACCCGCATCGGCACATAACAGGTATCCTTCGACAGCTCTTTGGTCTTGGACATAGTTTGGAGTCTGACTGTTTGAGGCTGTGGATAGGTGTCTGTTATACAGATAACGAGTTCAAACAGGTGCCATTAATACAGGTAACAGGTGGAAGACAGAGAACTCCTTAAATAAGAAGTTACAGGTCTGTGAGAGCCAGAAATCTTGCTTGTTTGTGGGTAACCAAATACTTATTTTCCACCATAATTTACAAATAAATTCTTTAAAAATCCTACAATGTGATTTCCTGGATTTTTTTTTTCCTCATTTTGTCTCTCATAGTTGAACTGTAACTATGTTGAAAATTACAGACCTCTCTCATCTTTCTAAGTAGGAGAACTTGCACACTCAGGGGCCCGACTAAATACTTTTTTTGCCCCACTGTACTTAGGTTTAGGTTGTCAATATAGATATCAAGGTTGGCTTCTTTGATTTCATCTACTAAGTCATTTATATGCAAACCAAATAGCACAGGACATAACACATCGCCTTGTTTTACTCCAAATGGAGTGGGGAACCAGCCAGTCCTCAAATTATTCACCTGAGCACATGCAACTGAGGCCTTATACAGAGATTTGACTGCATTATAAAATCTACCTGAAATGTCATATGTTAATAGTTTAAACTGCAGCAGGTCTCTGTTAACCTAGTCAAAAGCGTTCTGGAAATCAATAAAACAGGCAAATATATGTTTTCCTTCATACAGTCTGGCCCTTACCACTGATGATAGAACATATACAAAAGGTAGGGTCGATGCAAGCCCTACCTTTTCTAAAGCCATTTTGATCATCTGCTCAAATATTATGTGCTTCAATGTACTGATTCAGTCTGTTGTTGAGGACACCTGAATAGAACTACTAATACTACTTAAAATAATAATAATTTTGACAAGTAAAATGTTTATAGATAATTTAAATGTTAGAATGAATTTTATAGTTACATTTATAAACAATGTAGGTTAGAAACTGCAAGTTTTACTGTTGCAGTGCTGTCAATAGTTAAATATGAGGTCAAGAAAGAGGTCTTTATTTTATTTTTTATAAAACAAATATTTATTTTCATTGAAGTCAAGAAAGGGTGACTATAAAGTAAGTTTTGGCAAAACAGGTATTGTCATTTTGAGGTGGCAGAGGGTTGTTTTCGGCAGCTGGGGAAAGTAACTAAAAAGTAAATAGTAATCTAACTTAGTTACTTTTCCAAATGAGTAATCAGTAAAGTAACTAAGTTACTTTTTCAAGGAGTAATCAGTAATGAGTAATTGGATTACTTTTTCAAAGTAACTGTGGCAACACTGTTCCTACTTGTGCATTCTGATAAGACTGAAATGATGGTTCTTGGTCCAGCAAGGTATTGGCATCAAATCTGATCAGTCAGCGCTTAGCTTAGTGTGTGTTATACATCATACGGGCAAAGTGAGGAATCTTGGGGTAATTTTCGATTCTACATTTTCTTTTGACCTCCACATTAGAGACATTACGAGGACTGCTTTCTTCCATTCGCGGATTATAGCGAAGATTCGTCCCATCCTGTCTATGGCTGATGCTGAGACTTTGATTCATGCATTTGTCTCTTCTAGACTGGACTACTGCAATGATCTATTTTCTACTTTACCACAGTCCAGTGTTACGAGTCTTCAACTGGTTCAAAATGCTGCTGCCAGACTTTTGACAAAAAGCAGAAAGTTTGACCACATTATGCCCATTTTGGCATCCCTTCACTGGCTTCCAGTCACTGCAACATCGGATTTTAAGGTACTATTATTAGTTTATAAAATTGTTCATGGACTTGCACCTCCCTATCTGGCTGACCTGATAAGCCCCTATGTACCAGCTCTGGCCCTGCATTCCCAGAGTGAATAAAAAGTCTGCCGGTCACAGAGCTTTCTCCTACCGTGCCCAAGTTCTGTGGAACGATCTCCCGGTACACATGCAACATGTGTCATGTTTTAGCCCTGGACCTGCCCAGAATCTGGTTTTGTCCCCCAGTCTCCGTCTGTTTCCCTCTCTTTGTCCTTCTGTCCGACCCTGAGTGTTTTTCTGTTTCTTACACTTTAGTCTTGGTTTTATGATTTGTTACACTTCACTCACGTTAAGTTTGGTTTTAGTTTAGTCTCTGTTTGTTATTTAGTCATTCTGTGTTATCACATTAGGTTTTGAGGATTATGTCCACATCAGCCTCGTTTCTCCGATTTTCCTCGCTGGCATCCAGTCAGTCTTCATCGCTCACATCACCCTCGACGTGCCAGCCACCCATACCTGCACCGAGGCGTATCTCCGCACCGTCTTCGGCCACGTCCCCGGTGCCAGTACCACGTAAACGCCAAGCGCAACCGCCGCGGTGCCCGACCGCACCTGACACCGGAGCAGGAGCTCCACTGTTGCCTGTCACCTTTGATGTGATTCCACTTCCACAACCCCCAGAACTGTCATCAGAGCCATCAGGAAGTGTTTCATCAGCTCTGCGCCTCACCGCTTATATGCCAGCAGGACCTGCAGCATGCGCTCCACCACTTCATCGAGCTGTGAGAGCGCCTCCCTCTGAGTCCGTGCTCGTGAAGACCTCAGTCCGCACGATTCAACTGGTGGAGCTATGGTCTTCAGGAGTGCCTCCCTCTGAGTCCACCCTCCTGAAGACCACATCTCCACCAGCTCAATCGTGCGGACTGAGGACTCCACCTGTGGCGCTCGCCACATCCTCAGTGACCCGCACACCTCCGGAGTCATCTGTGCCTCCTGCTTTCCCGGAACCACAAGCAGAGGAGCCAGAGGAAAAGATCACTTCGCGGGAGCTTTCAGCAACATGTGCACCTCCCATCTCATCAGTGGCACCGTGGAAGATCTGCGGTGCACCATCTGTAGAACCGCTTGAGTTTCCTCTACAGCATGCCCTGCTTCCAGACCTCCAGTGGCACCCTCAGAATCACCTGTTCGTGCTCCCGTCACGTCTCCTGCTGCAGCTACATCACCCGTGGTGCTGAAGCCATCACTGCTTTTACCTGAGAGCGCCTCACCCCATGCGTCCACAGCACTCGCTTCACCCGAACGTGCAGCCCAGCCAGCATCTCCAGAAACTCCTGTTCGTGTCCAACCTTCAGTGACCTCTCCAAGGACAACTGTTGGACTCACAATTTTCTGGACGGTTGGTGTGACATTATACTAATTATTGGTCATGCTTTTCTGTTTTTTTTTCCACATTTGTTGTGTCTTTTGGACACACTGTCTAACATCTCTTATCTACATCCAATCAGGTCTCTGCTACAACTCAACGCCAGGGTTTTGACAACCATGAGTTGCTTGTCTGTGTTTTTCTGGTTAAAGTTTTCTCCTTTTTGTTTGGTTAATTCCTTTCCTGGATCCAGTATTAATTCTTCCATTTGTGATTACTTCCTGGTTTTACTTTATTGGTTCTCTCATTTTTGTTTTCTTTTGCCAAGCATTTTTCTTCATGTAATCCGGCAGCTGGTTTCTTTGGTTCTTGCATTTTTTTTCGGCAGGTTTTTTATTTTTCATCCGTTTGGCTTAGGCTCTTTCTTTTTTCACTGGAATCTTTCGTTGGCACCACTTGCTATTTTCTGGTTAGGGTTTCCATTTTTGAGTGGTCCTGGAATGCATTTTTGTGGATTTATCATCTTGTGCATTTTTTATGCCTGCACTTTTATATTTTATGTTCTTTTTTGGATCTGCTTGATCACAGTTCAGTATTTGGATTAGTTTCTCAGTCATTTCGCAGTATAATTACCTTAGTTTACTCCTCCCGTACATACAGGGGCGGTCCTGGAGGCGGGCCAACCGGGCAGCCGCCTGGGGCAGCATCGCGGGGGGGGGGGGCACGTCCACACGGCAGTGTGGACGCTGAGCGTCCACAGAGTTCAATAGCGAAGCAAAGAGTGCAGCGAAACAAGACGAGTCATTGGATAAATGCTGGGCTGTGTCCCGCCCATCGGACGCTCAGCGTGTCTGGGGGTCTATGGGGCAGCCCGGACGCTCAGCTTCTGCATGATGATTGGATGATCTGTCTGAGGCTGAATCCCTTTTTGATTGACAGCGAAATGAGCGAATCAGCGATCTTTTGGTGTAAACATCCGTGGGAGCATTTTTTTAATTTTCATTCTGTTCTGAGTTGAACCGGAGACTTTCCTAATCCTCTTAGCGGCATTTTCTTTGTTAAAAACGACTAGCGACAAATCGAGCTTCTATTTCTGGTGGGTTTTTTTTGTAGCTTCTTGTGTTTGGAGACTGACTTCTATCACTCTTTCTGACTTCTATCGCACTTTCTGTCCCTACCGAGCAGCGGGTGCTGCTGAGCCCCTCCACCGTCACAAAGCACTCACAGGCGGACACAGTTCACATTAGCCTCGCGCCAGTCCCAGCTAGCGAGCTAGCTAGGTAGCAAGCTGCACATAATGGCAGACAATTTGAATGTTGTGGACCGGATTTTGGCGAAGCCATTTGATAGTCTTCCTTAACGATGAAGCCATGGCTGCTGTCATGGCTTCAGCTCTCAATGGTTTGCAGGCCAAAGTTAAAGCAATAGCCCCCAGTGCAATATTTGTGCATTGCTATGCACACAGACTGAATCTGGTTCTGTCTCAGGGGGCTAAATGCTTATCTGAGTGCAGAATAATTTTTGCATCACTCTCTGGGTTTGCCACATTTTTCTCAAAATCCACAAAGAGGATGTCTTTTCTTGAGTCTGTAGGCTGCTCAAGGTTGCCCAGAAATGCTCCTACTCGATGGAATTTCACGTCACGGATAGTGAGCACTTATTTATATGATGCGACTTTAATGGAGGTTTAAGTTTTGTTCATTATGGTGAATGGTACTCTATGATAATGCAAAGTGCACTCTGTTGGTAAAACTGAATGACGTGCAATATTTTGACCATCGGGTGGTGATGTAGTGCAGTTGTGCTTTGTTAAATACCTGTACTGTACATAGTTGTAATGTGAAGTCACTGAGTCTTTTGTTTTTTATGTTCAAAAACTTTATTGAGGTAATTATTGTTTATCTTTGTGTTTGTTATTGCAGTAGTCATTAAAACCGGAAATTAGTTCTTGAAAATAGCTGCTGTGAGTTAATTTGTGGGATTGTGGGTGTTCTGGATGAAGTTAGTGTTTTCATGGGTGGTGGGGCGGAGGTGGTGGCCACATTAGTGTGCGCGGGGGGCACGCAGGGGGTTTCGCCCGGGGAGTAAATCACTCTAGGACCGCCACTGCGTACATATATGTTTTGCTTTCTTGTTTTTTCACTTTGCACATTTTTTGGGTTTCTGTGTGTTTGGCCAATGCCATTTTTGCCTCCACATGGCACCTTTACTAATCCATTTTCTGTATACAGCTCTCACTGCATTGCTTTTTGTAACTTTTTTCAGTTTTTGCAGTCCATGAGCAAGTGGATGATGTCCATATGTCAAAACATTTCCATATCTTTTGGTTCAGTTCTTAGGTTTTTCTTAGTATTTGAGGTCCTGTGGTTCTTGGGTTCAGAATTACTCGGGTTTTTGTTTCCTGTCTTGTTCATCTGTATTCCTTCTTTTCTTTGGATTCATGTCTTTATTTGTTTTTGATTTTGATTGCTTGGTTGTTTAATCTGTTTCCTCATTTTTGGTGCTCTGGGCAAAAGCAGGTTGTCTGTGCATGTGGCCCTGGTGGACGTTCTTGCCCCTCCCGTATTAACAGTTTTTGCAAGACCCATGATTCCACTCTTTATGATTCTGTTTCTGCTCCTAGTCCTCCAGGTCTCACAGCTCCAGTTTTTGGTGATCCTCCTGACAGATCCCTTACCTCAGTTTCTGGCCGTGTCTGTCCACATGGTCGCCTCTGGACCCTGTCGGTGCTCACCTGCCTGATACCCTGTCTAACCCCTGCATACTCCTCCGTCGCCCGTCTGTGGGTCCTTTTTTGTTGCGTCGGCCACTTGCCTCCTCTCCCCTAGGCTGTGGGTGGGTTCTGTGGGTCCCTGCCTGGTCTCAGGGGTCTTGAGACCACCTTGGGGCAACTGTTGTTGTGATTTGGTGCTATATAAATAAAATTGATTTTGAATTGATTTTTTTTTTCCCTCCTCCATCCACCCTCCTTCCCACCCGTAGTCGTCTGTGAGCGGGGTTATCCCACTCAGGGTTTTGGGGGGGTGGTGTGGGCAGCCCCCGGTGTTGGCTGCATTGGTGGCGGGTGCTGTCATATTTTAGCCATTTGTCATATTTATTTGGCCTCTACTGGTGGTTGGCTCTCACTGCGGTATTGTATCACTTCCTGTTCCGGAGCACAGCGGTGTTTTGCTGTATCTGTTAGCTGTGTAATCTGCGCAGTTAGATTGATCTAGTTACCTAGATAACGATTTGTTTCACAGTGTTATCTTCATGTGCCTTAACTAAAGCACTCCCTCTGCTGAATCACCTCTAAATTATTTACACGTTATTCACTTTGCGTGTTTTTAGGAATCCGCTAGCTTAGCGCAGCTACTAGCTCTTAGCCGGTTTAGCATGGCGGCTTCTCCTGTCTCTCCCGCACTTTTCTGCTCTGGGTGTGAAATGTTTAGTATTCCTCGGCCTCCTTTAGCAGTAATGGTACTTGTAATAAGTGTAGCTTATTCGTAGCTTTGGAGGCCAGGCTGGGCGAATTGGAGACTCGGCTCCGCACCGTGGAAAATTCTACAGCTAGCCAGGCCCCTGTAGTTGGTGCGGACCAAGATAGCTTAGCCGCCGTTAGTTTCCCTCTGGCAGATCCCGAGCAGCCGGGAAAGCAGGCCGACTGAGTGACTGTGAGGAGGAAGCGTAGCCCTAAACAGAAGCCCCGTCTACACCACCAACCCGTTCACATTTCTAACCGTTTTTTCCCACTCGACGACACACCCGCCGAGGAACAAACTCTGGTTATTGGCGACTCTGTTTTGAGAAATGTGAAGTTAGCGACACCAGCAACCATAGTCAATTGTCTTCCGGGGGCCAGAGCAGGCAACACTGAAGGAAATTTGAAACTGCTGGCTAAGGCTAAGCGTAAATTTGGTAAGATTGTAATTCACGTCGGCAGTAATGACACCCGGTTACGCCAATCGGAGGTCACTAAAATTAACATTGAATCGGTGTGTAACTTTGCAAAAACAATGTCGGACTCTGTAGTTTTCTCTGGGCCCCTCCCCAATCGGACCGGGAGTGACATGTTTAGCTGCATGTTCTCCTTGAATTGCTGGCCATCTGAGTGGTGTCCAAAAAATGAGGTGGGCTTCATAGATAATTGGCAAAGCTTCTGGGGAAAACCTGGTAGTGTTAGGAGAGACGGCATCCATCCCACTTTGGATAGAGCAGCTCTCATTTCTAGAAATCTGGCCAATTTTCTTAAATCCTCCAAACCGTGACTATCCAGGGTTGGGACCAGGAAGCAGAGTTGTAGTCTTACACACCTCTCTGCAGCTTCTCTCCCCCTGCCATCCCCTCATTACCCCATCCCCGTAGAGACGGTGCCTGCTCCCAGACTACCAATAACCAGCAAAAATCTATTTAAGCATAAAAATTCAAAAAGAAAAAATAATATAGCACCTTCAACTGCACCACAGACTAAAACAGTTAAATGTGGTCTATTAAACATTAGGTCTCTCTCTTCTAAGTCCCTGTTAGTAAATGATATAATAATTGATCAACATATTGATTTATTCTGCCTTACAGAAACCTGGTTACAGCAGGATGAATATGTTAGTTTAAATGAGTCAACACCCCCGAGTCACACTAACTGCCAGAACGCTCGTAGCACGGGCCGAGGCGGAGGATTAGCAGCAATCTTCCATTCCAGCTTATTAATTAATCAAAAACCCAGACAGAGCTTTAATTCATTTGAAAGCTTGACTCTTAGTCTTGTCCATCCAAATTGGAAGTCCCAAAAACCAGTTTTATTTGTTGTTATCTATCGTCCTCCTGGTTGTTACTGTGAGTTTCTCTGTGAATTTTCAGAACTTTTGTCTGACTTAGTGCTTAGCTCAGATAAGATAATTATAGTGGGCGATTTTAACATCCACACAGATGCTGAGAATGACAGCCTCAACACTGCATTTAATCTATTATTAGACTCAATTGGCTTTGCTCAAAATGTAAATGAGTCCACCCACCACTTTAATCATATCTTAGATCTTGTTCTGACTTATGGTATGGAAATTGAAGACTTAACAGTATTCCCTGAAAACTCCCTTCTGTCTGATCATTTCTTAATAACATTTACATGTACACTGATGGACTACCCAGCAGTGGGGAATAAGTTTCATTACACTAGAAGTCTTTCAGAAAGCGCTGTAACTAGGTTTAAGGATATGTTTCCTTCTTTATGTTCCCTAATGCCATATACCAACACAGTGCAGCGTAGCTACCTAAACTCTGTAAGTGAGATAGAGTATCTCGTCAATAGTTTTACATCCTCATTGAAGACAACTTTGAATGCTATAGCTCCTCTGAAAAAGAGAGCTTTAAATCAGAAGTGCCTGACTCCGTGGTATAACTCACAAACTCGCAGCTTAAAGCAGATAACCCGTAAGTTGGAGAGGAAATGGCGTCTCATTAATTTAGAAGATCTTCACTTAGCCTGGAAAAAGAGTCTGTTGCTCTATAAAAAAGCCCTCTGTAAAGCTAGGACATCTTACTACTCATCACTAATTGAAGAAAATAAGAACAACCCCAGGTTTCTTTTCAGCACTGTAGCCAGGCTGACAAAGAGTCAGAGCTCTATTGAGCCGAGTGTTCCTTTAACTTTAACTAGTAATGACTTCATGACTTTCTTTGCTAATAAAATTTTAACTATTAGAGAAAAAATTACTCATAACCATCCCAAAGACGTATCGTTATCTTTGGCTGCTTTCAGTGATGCCGGTATTTGATTAGACTCTTTCTCTCAGATTGTTCTGTCTGAGTTATTTTCATTAGTTACTTCATCCAAACCATCAACATGTCTATTAGACCCCATTCCTACCAGGCTGCTCAAGGAAGCCCTACCATTATTTAATGCTTCGATCATAAATATGATCAATCTATCTTTATTAGTTGGCTATGTACCATAGGCTTTTAAGGTGGCAGTAATTAAACCATTACTTAAAAAGCCATCACTTGACCCAGCTATCTTAGCTAATTATAGGCCAATCTCCAACCTTCCTTTTCTCTCAAAAATTCTTGAAAGGGTAGTTGTAAAACAGCTAACTGATCATCTGCAGAGGAATGGTCTATTTGAAGAGTTTCAGTCAGGTTTTAGAATTCATCATAGTACAGAAACAGAATTAGTGAAGGTTACAAATGATCTTTTTGAATTTTTATGCTTCTTCTTCTTACTTAGAATGGGAGGCAGAGCCTTCAGCTTTCAGGCTCCTCTCCTGTGGAACCAGCTCCCAATTCGGATCAGGGAGACAGACACCCTCTCTACTTTTAAGATTAGGCTTAAAACTTTCCTTTTTGCTAAAGCTTATAGTTAGGGCTGGATCAGGTGACCCTGAACCATCCCTTAGTTATGCTGCTATAGACTTAGACTGCTGGGGGGTTCCCATAATGCACTGAGTGTTTCTTTCTCTTTTTGCTCTGTATGCACCACTCTGCATTTAATCATTAGTGATTGATCTCTGCTCCCCTCCACAGCATGTCTTTTTCCTGGTTCTCTCCCCTCAGCCTCAACCAGTCCCAGCAGAAGACTGCACCTCCCTGAGCCTGGTTCTGCTGGAGGTTTCTTCCTGTTAAAAGGGAGTTTTTCCTTCCCACTGTCCCCAAGTGCTTGCTCACAGGGGGTCGTTTTGACCGTTGGGGTTTTTATGTAATTATTGTATGGCCTTGCCTTACAATATAAAGCGCCTTGGGGCAACTGTTTGTTGTGATTTGGCGCTATATAAATAAAATTGATTGATTGATTGATTGATTAGCCCTGGACCTGCCCAGAATCTGTTTTTGTCCCCCAGTCTCCGTCTGTTTCCCTCTCTTTGTCCTTCTGTCCGACCCTGAGTGTTTTTCTGTTTCTTACACTTTAGTCTTGGTTTTATGATTTGTTTCACTTCACTCACGTTAAGTTTGGTTTTAGTTTAGTCTCTGTTATTTAGTCATTCTGTGTTATCACATTAGGTTTTGAGGATTATGCCACACGTCAGCCACTTATTGAGTTCTGTTCTAGTTTAGTCTTTGTCTTATTTTCCAGTTATTCAGTCACTCTGTTTTGAGCACATTAGTCCCTTAGGTTTTTCTGTACACTCCTGCCACATGTTGAGTTCTTCTCTAGTTTTGATCCAGCCTTTAATTTTCTGTTGTGTTTCTGCCTTTTCATTTTTCATTCTGTTTCTCACTTTTGGATTTTAGGAATTGTTTAACATTTGTTCTGTCACTGTCACATTCCTCTCCTTGCTGCTTTTGTCTGACACGCCCACCTGTTACTCCACTCGTCTCACTCAGCCACGCCTTCTTTCCTGCACCTGCATTTCATCACGCCCTGATTATCCTCTGCTTTTAAACCCCTTGTCTTCCACCACTCACTGTTAGTTCGTTGTGCGTTTTGCCTCGTTCGAAGCCTCTCGTGGTTTTTCTGCCATAGTCTGTTTTCTTGCCGTGTATGACCTTCGCCTGTCTTGACCTTGCCTTTTGCCTGAGCCAGTTAACCTGCTTCTCTGTGCCTGAACCCTGCTTGTTTTTTTGACTCCGCTTTTGCCTCCTCCGGTACACCTGTTTGCCTGTGCTGGAACTCTGCTTGTTACTGACCACGCCGCCACCTCAGGACTGTCAGTAACTCCTCCTGCCTGCTTGTCACCCTGTGTATAAATTGGAGCCTGTTTTTGATTAAACCTTTTTCTAAATCCCACCTCTGTGCAATGAGTCTGCATTTGTGTCCACCTGTCTGTCGTGCCAAGTCCTCACAGTTCCTGACACAGATACTTTGGAGACTTTTAAATCACGTTCAGACTCATTTGTTTTCCTTGTTTTATCATTAGTTTTATTGTGTTATGATGTGTTTTTATTGTTTTGTTCTTTTATGGTTTTTTGTTTTTAAATTTTTAATTCAGTTTTCTCTGTTTTTATTATGCTGTGCGAAGCGCCTTGAGGCGATCTCATTGCAAATTGGCGCTGTATAAATTACTAAATTTGAAATTTGAGATGAGATGAGATATACTTTATTGATCTCACAGTGGAGAAATTATGTTTACACTCGAGTTACCTCAGACAGCAATTAGTCCACAATTATTACTTGTTTACCATAATAATGGCACACATCAGAATTAAAGACATTGTTTATGTGCACTAAATTTGAAGAAGTCCATTATCTGAATTGAGGCAAGTGAGTGAAGGTCTCACAGCAACCATGAGTTGCACCACCATCAGCTTGGGGGGAGGAACGGGGACTTGCTGCAGCTAAAACCGCGCCGCCCCTGCAGAAGGGAAGGGATGAGGTGAGCAGAAGCCAGAGTGGGGGGGTGTGAGGGGGGGTGGGGGGGGGGAGGGAGTGGAGCATGCTTCAGTCCTGTGCAACAGTTTATTGTCTTTGTGAGTTGAGATAGAAAACAGCCAGTGGTGGGCACACTTCCGATAATCCGATAACAGATTATTATCGAAGATAATAGATTATCTTTTTAGGTAACTTTAAAAACCATTATCAAAACAATTATTTTCCGATTAATTTTTATCTGATAACTTTTAAACCAATAAACAAAGCTTAACAGCAACAAGCATTTTTAAGATTAGTTCAGCACCCACCTGTTAAAAGTTCTGTAACAGACATATAGTTATAACTTTTACAAACTGAAGAGAATTACTTGTATAAAAAATTTCAATCCTCTGCAAACAAAGAAAAAACAGCCCCAAAAGGAAAAAGAAAAAAACATTTTCTTTAACACCACACTGATATGCCCGCAATATGACCTAAGTCATCCAGACAAGTTATTTAAAATTACTGTCATGTCTGAAGTTTCATAAAGTAAAAATATCAGATATATATTTTAGTTTTAAAGTAATGTGCTAATTTTTAAGGTTTTGTGAGCACATGCTCTGCCCCGCAGTGCATTTTGGGTAGGATGATGTAATTTCAGTACGTCACATTCATTTCAGACACTCTGTTCAGGCTCCACGGACAACAGCATTAAACTCTAGTGCCTAAAACTCTCTTGAATATATTCTCTGCGTTTATAGACGTTGATTTTTTTAATTGCGTTTGTTAAATTCCACACATTTTAAATGTGAGCAGACAGGGATTATCTAGAATTTGTTTTGAAAGCCTCTACTGCCATCTAGCATCTACTGGCCAGTAGTGTTCATGGCAGTGTCTGGGAACCAGTAGATGGCAGTGTTCTATTTATTTTGACCCCGGTTACGTCAGATGATTGTCACATCAACTTTTTTGCTTTGCAAATGGCTTTTTTTTTTTTTTTACAAATGAAGTTTAAAAACAGAACAACTGCAAAATAATAATAATAATAATAATAATAACATTATTACAAGACAGCTCTGCAGTGTTTGCACAGGCACAATGCGAACGGTTGGATGCTGCTTGTAGCTTTCAGCAGCAGGATAACCTCACGACAGCCGACCACAATAATATATCAAACAGGTTTGATTCTCATTCGACCATACGATTGGCCACAAAAGCACATTTAAACACCAACACACGACAGACGTCACATTAAGGTGTTAGTTTACATAATGAATGACTGAACCAATCAGTGTTTAGCAGAGGCACGTTTACCCAGAATCCTTTGCGATCTGTCTCTTTGTTACAAAATGTCAAAATTAGTGCATTATTCAACATTAAAAGATATATGTTATATTTTAACTTTGTACAAATGACAGAATTGATATTAATGGAGTTATTCTCTTGGTATTAATGTTATTTATAAATCAACATCATAACTCAATATGACTTTATTTTTCAAGACCTCCGCATGACCAGAGGTTTGTCATTGATAGAGAGCTGGCTTTACAGTTGTTCTCACAGTGCCTCTGTGTTGGGTCGGCTATAATAAACAAGAGCTTCCAGCAGGGGCAGACTGTTGAAAGAAAAAAGTGTGGTCTTATTGTTTGGGTCTGTTGTTATTTTTAATGTTATTAGAAGGTATTACATTTGTTTTACTAGTAGTTGTAAATGTACCAGAGATAATATTAGAATTTTTATCAGTTATCTGTAACTTTTGATACATTTTTTGGTGGTTTATTGTTTTATTTTTATGGAAGATAACTTTTCAGTTATCTGTTATCAAAGTTAATTTTTTGGTTATCTGTGCCCACCACTGGAAACAGCCAAATGTTCACCAAGGCAGAAGATATTCCTCTGGAGGAAAACAGCAGGGCAATTTGTCCTTCAGGCTGATAAGCCTGCCGTGTTGTAGTTTGAGCAGTGAAAAACACTTTTTACAGCTTCACTTGAACAACCAAATCCCAATTATGAATTAAGAATATTCCCCGGCCTCCGAAATCTTCATCTGCATGGTGCGCATCTGCTCCAAGATATCATGCAATCTGTGTCTGAGTTCAAGAGTCATCGCAGTCTTAATCATGACGGACAAGCCAGGGGCCGTGGTTCTTGATGCCGCCGTCTTGCCAATTTTCCGGTAGATCAGGGCGGCACATAAGCCAGAAAGTACCAGCCCTGCTATCATAAGTCTAAATATGAATAAATCCTCAACGTCCTGAACAGAGAAAGGTGCAAAGCATGCAACACGCCACGTCTCCCAGGAGTCAAGAACATAGCCCGCAGGATACGTTCCATCTGGGCAGGTAGGATCCCCCGGTCCTGACCTTCTTGTAGAAAAGATGGTGTCAGTAGCGTTCAGAGACCAGCTGATCAATTCCATGGTTAATCCAATAGTAGTCCAATAGATCCGGTATCCAATATAATTTGAGGAATTCACAGTCTGGTGAAGTAGGGACTTGAAGGACTTAAGGGAGAGTGGAGAGGAGATGCGACCGCTCTTGTCGGAGTCCCAAGTTGAAACTGAATTTGATAGTTAAGCATACAGGAAACGTTTGACCTCTGTAATTGCAAACAAAGGCTACTGTACCAAACATTTACATTGATTTTTCACAGGTGTTGAAATACTTATTTGCAGGAGTAGCATACAAATAAATTCTTAGAAAATCATACATTGTGATTTCTGGATTTTTTTTTTTTTTTTTTTTAGATTATGTCTCTCACAGTGGATATGCAGTGGAGAACTAAGTGGGAGAACTTGCAAAATCGCAGGGTGTTCAAATATTTATTTTCCTCACTGTATATGAACTTGTAAATGCTAAAGATGTCTCCATACATAAAATTGTATGAGCATCTCTGTTCACATTTCTTTCTGAAGTGAATTACCTGTTGTGTGGGCCGCTGAAGAGGAGGTACTGCTGGCCCACCACCACCAGAGGGCGCCCTGCTTGGAGTGCGGGCTCCAAGCACGAGAGGGCGCCAGACCCAGAGGAAGTGACAGCTGTCACTCATCACACCAGCTGTCACTCATCTACACCAGTACTTAAGCCGGACTGCAACTCCACCTCCCCGCCGAGAAATCGACTACCGAGAGGTAACTTCTCTGCTGACTCGTATCATTGAGTGGATTCTAAACTTCTGTTGCAGCCGGTATCCTGTGGTGTTCGCCCTTATCTGGGAATTGGCGTGGAGCGTGACGACGACGACTGCGCTACAGATAAGTGGTTACACTAGGAGCTGCACGAGTGTGTGATTCGGAGGTGGAGGTCCTCCTCCTAACTGTGTACAGACTGTAGACAGCTGAGTGTAAGGATTTACACTCATTCATCTTGTCTCTGCTTTTTGCCAGCAGTACCAGGGTCGACAGCCGAAGACAGAGGTCACCTGGGGATTCGGGACTTGGCGGCTCCGGTGTTCTTCAGACCATTGGTGGTGGAGGCCGTGTGGGACGCGGCCTCTCTCTCGTCGGGGTCTTCTATCTTCGAGCCTGCCCACACGTCACCTGGTGTTAATTGACTTTGCAAATTCTGTATATTCAGTTGTGTATTGTCACAACAGTAAATTGTTATCTTTTGGCTTACTCATTGTCCGTTCTTTTGCGCCCCCTGTTGTGGGTCCGTGCTACGACACCTTCCCAACAGGATTTCTCGGCCAATCGTCATGGATTCCGAGGGGCGTCAGCTCGAGCGTGAACGGCCAATGGCAGAGCCAGGAGCGCAGGCGTCAGCGGGAGGCGTGTTGGGTGAGCTGCAGCAGATCTTAACCGCCTTCACGGCTCGGTTGGATTTAGTGACCGAGCAGAATGTCCTCCTTAATCGGAGAGTGGAGGCTCTCGCCGCCAGGGTGGAAGCGCACGATCAGGGCGCTGCTGCAGCTCCTCCTCTGGCTGGTCCTGGGCCTGAATCAGAAGTACCACTGGTCGTTCAACAAACCCCCCCACCATCCCCTGAAGCTTACATAAGCCCTCCGGAACCGTACGGGGGCTGTGTCGAGACGTGCGCGGACTTCCTCATGCAGTGTTCGCTCGTCTTTTCACAGCGCCCTGTCATGTACGCATCAGATGCTAGCCGGGTAGCTTATGTTATTAATCTGCTTCAAGGAGAGGCACGCGCATGGGCTACGGCGCTTTGGGAGCAGAACTCACGGCTCCTAACGTCTTATACTGGGTTTGTACGGGAGTTCAAACAAGTGTTTGATCATCCCAACAGAGGCGAGACCACTTCAAACGTGCTGCTGTCGATAAGACAGGGGCGCCGTAGCGCAGCCGAGTATGCAGTCGACTTCCGCATCGCGGCAGCGAGGTCCGGCTGGAATAACGTTGCGCTCCGCGCCGCCTTCGTAAATGGACTGTCACCGGTCCTCAAGGAGCACCTACTGGCTAAGGAGGAACCGCGGGATTTTGACGGGCTTGTCGATTTGGTTATACGCTTAGACAACCGTTTGAATGAGCATCGTCGGGAGCAGGCCGGGGGGCGTGACCGGGTACGAGCCGTCCCTCCCCCTTCCGGTTCCGACAAGGCGACGTCGTCCCCACGCTTCACTGCCAGAGAGCCCCGTGGGGCTACAGCTCCCCCTGCTGAGGAGGCTATGGACACGAGCAGGGCCAAAGTAAGATTAAGTGACAGACAAAGGAGACTGGCCCGCGGGGAGTGTTTTGTCTGCGGCTCTTGTGAGCACATGCAGAGGGACTGCCCTGAACGGTCAAACTACAACGCCCGTCCTTAGAATCTGGGCTAAGGGTGGGCCATAACACACACGCGGAAAGACCCCGCAGATCGGCACGAATCCCAGTAACAATCCTTTGTGAGGAGTTAACCCTTCACGCCCCAGCACTGATAGACACGGGGTCAGAAGGGAATCTGCTGGACAGCAGATGGGCAAAGGAAGTAGGGCTCCCTCTGGTGGCTCTGCCGGCACCATTGCAGGTGCGAGCACTAGATGGCACTCTTCTTCCATTAATCACACATCAGACACAACCAGTGACCTTGGTTGTGTCTGGGAATCACAGGGAGGAGATAGTGTTCCATGTAACACCATCTACCTCCCGAGTGATTTTGGGCTTTCCATGGATGGTGAAGCACAATCACCGGGTCGATTGGCCGTCCGGGGTTGTTACGCAGTGGAGCGAAACCTGCCACCGGGAGTGTTTAGGATCCTCGGTTCCCCCCGGCACTACAGCTAATGAGGAGGTCAAAGTTCCCCCCAATCTATCGGCGGTGCCTGAGGAGTACCATGATCTTGCTGACGTTTTCAGCAAGGATCTGGCGCTCACTCTTCCTCCGCACCGACCGTATGATTGTGCCATCGATTTAGTCCCGGGCGTTGAGTACCCGTCCAGTAGGTTGTACAACCTCTCACGTCCGGAACGCAAATCAATGGAGACCTACATCCGGGACTCCTTAGCTGCCGGGCTAATCCGGAACTCCACCTCCCCGATGGGTGCTGGTTTCTTTTTTGTGGGCAAGAAAGACGGCGGACTCCGTCCATGCATTGATTACAGAGGGCTGAACGAGATCACGGTTCGCAACTGATACCCGTTACCTCTGTTGGATTCAGTGTTCACGCCCCTGCATGGAGCCCAAATCTTTACGAAATTGGATCTTAGAAATGCGTACCACCTGGTTCGGATCCAGAAGGGAGACGAATGGAAGACGGCATTCAACACCCCGTTAGGTCACTTCGAGTACCCGGTCATGCCGTTCGGCCTCACTAACGCCCCCGCGACGTTCCAAGCTTTGGTAAACGATGTCTTGCGGGACTTCCTGCATCGGTTCGTCTTCGTATATCTGGACGACATACTCATCTTTTCCCCGGACCCTGAGACCCATGTCAAGCATGTACGTCAGGTCCTACAGCGGTTGTTGGAGAACCGGCTGTTTGTGAAGGGCGAGAAGTGCGAGTTCCACCGCACTTCTTTGTCCTTCCTGGGGTTCATAATCTCCTCCAACTCCGTCGCCCCTGATCCGGCTAAGGTTGCGGCGGTGAGAGATTGGCCCCAACCAACAAGCCGCAGGAAACTACAGCAGTTCCTCGGCTTTGCAAATTTTTACAGGAGGTTCATCAAAGGTTACAGTCAGGTAGTTAGCCCCGACTGCCCTGACCTCCACCAAGGTCCCCTTCACCTGGTCGGATCGATGCGAAGCCGCGTTCCAGGAGTTGAAACGCCGGTTCTCGACTGCACCAGTTCTGGTGCAGCCTGATCCTGATCGCCAGTACGTAGTTGAAGTGGACGCCTCTGACTCAGGGATAGGAGCCGTGCTGTCCCAGAGCGTGGAGGCTGATAAGGTTCTCCATCCTTGTGCCTTTTATTCCCGCAGGTTGACCCCAGCTGAACGGAACTATGACGTTGGCAATCGGGAACTTCTTGCGGTGAAGGAGGCTCTTGAAGAGTGGAGACACCTGCTGGAGGGGGCTTCGTTGCCCTTCACGGTTTTCACTGACCATCGGAACCTGGAGTACATCCGGACCGCCAAGCGGCTGAACCCCAGGCAAGCCCGCTGGTCTCTGTTCTTCGGGCGCTTTGACTTCCGGATTACATATCGCCCCGGGACCAAGAACCAAAAATCAGACGCCCTGTCCCGGGTGCACGAAGAAGAAGCCAAAGCGGGGCTGTCGAACCCCACCGAGACCATCATCCCCGAGTCCACTGTCGTGGCCGCCCTTACCTGGGACGTGGAGAAGACCGTCCGGGAGGCCCTGACCAGGAGCCCGGACCCGGGGACTGGCCCCAAGGACAGACTGTACGTCCCACCAGAGGCAAGAGCTGCCGTATTGGACTTCTGTCACGGGTCCAAGCTCTCCTGTCATCCCGGAGTGCGTAGGACCGTGGCAGTAGTCCAGCAGCGCTTCTGGTGGGCGTCCCTGGAAACCGACGTCCGGGACTACATCCAGGCCTGTACCATCTGCGCCAGGGGCAAGGCAGACCATCGGAGGACGACGGGCCTCCTCCAACCCCTGCCAGTGCCTCATCGCCCCTGGTCTCACATCGGCCTGGATTTCATCACGGGCCTCCCGCCGTCCCAGGGCAACACCGTAATCCTCACGATAGTGGACCGGTTCTCCAAGGCGGCCCACTTCGTGGCCCTCCCGAAGCTCCCGACGGCCCAGGAGACAGCAGACCTCCTGGTTCACCACGTCTTGCGGCTGCATGGGATACCGTCGGACATCGTCTCAGATCGTGGTCCCCAGTTCTCTTCACAGGTGTGGAAGAGTTTCTGCAAGGAGCTGGGGGCCACCGTGAGTCTCTCGTCCGGGTACCAACCCCAGACCAACGGCCAGGCAGAGCGGGCCAACCAGGAATTGGAGCAGGCCCTTCGGTGTGTCACCTCCGCACATCCGGCGGCCTGGAGTCACCATCTGGCCTGGATCGAGTATGCCCACAACAGCCAGGTTTCGTCTGCTACTGGCCTCTCCCCTTTTGTGGTGTGTTTGGGGTACCAGCCCCCATTGTTCCCGCTGGTGGAGGGAGAGGTCGGTGTGCCCTCGGTCCAGGCCCACCTTCGGAAATGTCGCCGGGTGTGGCGGACCGCCCGCTCTGCCCTGTTGAAGGCCCGGACGAGGGCCAAGTCCCATGCAGACCGCCGACGGTCCCCGGCCCCCACGTACCAGCCCGGGCAGGAGGTGTGGCTGTCAACAAAGGACATCCCCCTCTGTGTGGACTCAACCAAGTTGAAGGACAGATACATTGGACCGTTCCCTATCCTCAAGATCATAAACCCGGCCGCAGTGAAGCTCCGTCTCCCGGCTTCGCTGCGGATCCACCCTGTCTTCCACGTGTCCCGTCTCAAGCCCCACCACACCTCGCCCCTCTGTGCACCTGGACCCACGCCGCCTCCTGCCCGGCTCATCGACGGGGAGCCTGCTTGGACGGTCCGCAGGCTCCTGGACGTCCGTCGTAAGGGCCGGGGGTTCCAATATCTGGTGGACTGGGAGGGGTATGGACCTGAAGAACGCTCCTGGGTGAAGAGGAGCTTCATCCTGGACCCGGCCCTCCTGGCCGATTTCTACAGACGTCACCCGGACAAGCCCGGTCGGGCGCCAGGAGGCGCCCGTTGAGGGGGGGGTCCTGTTGTGTGGGCCGCTGAAGAGGAGGTACTGCTGGCCCACCACCACCAGAGGGCGCCCTGCTTGGAGTGCGGGCTCCAAGCACGAGAGGGCGCCAGACCCAGAGGAAGTGACAGCTGTCACTCATCACACCAGCTGTCACTCATCTACACCAGTACTTAAGCCGGACTGCAACTCCACCTCCCCGCCGAGAAATCGACTACCGAGAGGTAACTTCTCTGCTGACTCGTATCATTGAGTGGATTCTAAACTTCTGTTGCAGCCGGTATCCTGTGGTGTTCGCCCTTATCTGGGAATTGGCGTGGAGCGTGACGACGACGACTGCGCTACAGATAAGTGGTTACACTAGGAGCTGCACGAGTGTGTGATTCGGAGGTGGAGGTCCTCCTCCTAACTGTGTACAGACTGTAGACCGCTGAGTGTAAGGATTTACACTCATTCATCTTGTCTCTGCTTTTTGCCAGCAGTACCAGGGTCGACAGCCGAAGACAGAGGTCACCTGGGGATTCGGGACTTGGTGGCTCCGGTGTTCTTCAGACCGTTGGTGGTGGAGGCCGTGTGGGACGCGGCCTCTCTCTCGTCGGGGTCTTCTATCTTCGAGCCTGCCCACACGTCACCTGGTGTTAATTGACTTTGCAAATTCTGTATATTCAGTTGTGTATTGTCACAACAGTAAATTGTTATCTTTTGGCTTACTCATTGTCCATTCTTTTGCGCCCCCTGTTGTGGGTCCGTGCTACGACACCTTCCCAACATTACCTGTTTTATCCTTATTCAGAGACAGTCTCCATTTTTACACCATGCATTCAAAATATTCAACATTTTTTGTAACTTCACTTCAGACTCTAGACAAAGACAATATCATCAGAATACAACAAGATACAGTGGGGTAAAAAAGTATTTAGTCAGCCCCTGACTGTGTAAGTTCTCCTACTTAGGAAGATGAGAGAGGTCTGTAATTTTCATCATAGGTACACTTCAACTATGAGGGACAAAATGAGAAAAAAAAAAATCCAGGAAATCACATTGTAGGACTTTTAAAGAATTTATTTGTAAATTATGGTGGAAAATAAGTATTTGGTCAATTACCTTGTAATAACTTTTGTTACCTTGTTACCTTGTAACATAATCTTTGTTGGCAATGACAGAGGTCAAAAGTTTCCTGTAAGTCTTCACCAGGTTTCCACACACTGTAGCTGGTATTTTGGCTCATTCCTCCATGCAGATCTCCTCTAGAGCAGTGATGTTTTGGGGCTGTCACTGGGCAACATGGACTTTCAACTCCCTCAACAAATTTTCTATGGGTTTGAGGTCTGGAAACTAGCTAGGCCACTGCAGGACCTTGAAATGCTTTTTACGGAGCCACTCCTTCGTTGCCTTAGCAGTGTGTTTGGGATCACTGTCATGCTGGAAGACCCAGCCACATTGCATCTTCAATGCTCTCACTGATGGAAGGAGGTTTTGGCTTAAAATCTCACGATACATGGCCCCATTCATTCTTCCCTTAACATGGATCAGTCGTCCTGTCCCCTTTGCAGAAAAACAACCCCTAAGCATGATGTTTCCACCCCCATGCTTCACAGTAGATATGGTGATGTTGGTATGCAACTCAGCATTCGTCGTCCTCCAAACACAATGAGTTGAGTTTTTCCAAAAAGCTCCATTTTGGTTTCATCGGACCACATGATATAAAGCAGAGATTGTTGATTGTCTTACTATTACTCTTGTCTGGTAATGTGCAACCAAACCCTGGTCCTGATGTGCAGTGCATCCAGACACCCTCTGATTTTAAATCTGTAGAAGAATTTTTAGGTCCTTATTTGAACTGTGATGAACTATCAAGTGTCCTGATCTGAACTGTATGTCCTCTGGCTGAACTAGCAGGTGTTCAACCCAAAAAAAAGGGCTCTATTAGTCATTCAGTCTGTCAGGGGCTTTCCAAGGCCTCTTAGGTGCTTTCCCGCAGGCCACGTGCAGGGGCCTCGGGCCAGCTGCACCTGTGGCTGAGGCCACGTGCGGGGGGCCTCAGGCCAGCTGCACCTGTGGCTGAAGGTCTTTTAAAAAAATCAGTTGTAAATCCTTCACGTTTTAATGGGAGCGTTTGTCACATTGAAATAATGGCCTAACACCTGCTTAGGGTTCACTAGAGGACGCTTCCAATAGAAAACCATGTCTTGGGAATGAAATAAATAAAAAAGTCGAAGGAGGAGCGATGCCCGCGGGTCTCCAATAAATAGATGAGCGCGGTTGTCACATATTCAGTCTCTCTAGAGGACTCAGTTTATCTAAGCTCTGTGTCAAAGGCTTAAATAAACTTAAAAACTCTGTGCATTTTATCTTGCTTAAGGCTGAATTATTCTAAAGTGTTGTGTCCTTTTCTAGCATATCACTTGCAATTAGTTTGTGCTATCTAAAAGACGACATCCCGAGAAGACTAAAGACAAACCACGACAGAACTTGGCGAGCCAGCTTCAGGAGGGTCCAGGGGCATTCCGGCAGCCTGGGGCAGTCCAGCTCATCCCTCCAGACCGTAAATAACAGTGATCATGACTAAAAGGTAAGCAGAAACCTTTTGTAACTTCTGCACGATCTGGAGGAGTGAGTCGGGATTTCCGTCCAAGTTGACAGGTGATATTTTTAATTGCCTCTTACCCAAAAGAACCTGGACTAAGAAAATTGATAAGAGACTAAAAAAGATAAGATTGAAAATTATCAGGCCTTGTAGATAAAATGCTCAGAAGGTGTGTGTGTTCCCGGGAAAAAGAATGTCTGTGTGAGTGAAAGGTCAGGAATGTTCATGAACTCTGGTGCGGAAAAGAGTGCGTGGAGAACTAACCTGGATGCTTGGGGAATAATTGGTGTTGAAATTCGTTACTAACGTGCCGGCTGATAGCATGCGCTGTAGGGGTTAGTTTAGGGGAGTATACTGACAAATAGGTACAAGATAATACGAAGTTATTTAAAGAAAAAGAGACGGAAGTAAAATAAGTGAGAAAAAAGAGTTTAACAAGAGAATACGTGCAGAGAAAGCACAAGATAAGCGCCTGAGGGGGCGCAGTAGAAATACCGTACGTGATAAAGAGATTTAAAGAGAAAAGTGCGAAGTAGCACAGCTGACAGTAAGTAAAAGAGCTCAATAAAGGACGTCATTTTTTAAGAAAAGAGAAAAACTATAAAAAAAATAAAATAAATAGAGAGTTAGTGCAGAATATATGAGAATTAATGAAGCAGAAAATAGTGCAGTAAGGCACCAAATACACGCTTGTGGGGCGTGGGAGAAGAATAAGTAATTAAGTACACAGTAATATGAGTTTTTTATAAGAAAAGAAAAAGAGAATATTTTCAGTGCAAAGGCACATTAAGCTCACGAGGAGCTCAGTAAGTGGGGAAAAAAGTAGAAGAAAGTGCAGAAAGGCACAGGATACGCACGCGAGGCGCGGTAAGGCGTAGAAGTAAATTAAATATTGTATGCTCAGAGAAGAGCTTGTGAAAAATAATATATTAAGCACAGGATACGCACGCGAGGCGCGGTAAGGCGTAGAAGTAAATGAAATATTGTACGCTCAAAGAGGGCTTGTTAAAAAATAATATATGAGTTGCTGGCAGCGCCAGAGAAGCTGTCTAACGTGAAGAAGAGATACATACTTAAACAGAACACATTGGTGTTAAGTGAATAAAAAGGTTGTTTAAAGCCGCGGAGTAAAGGGTGGCAGAAGTCTAGATAGAGATATATAGAAAGTTGTTTTTAATAATTTTTGTGTATAAAGCTTTTGAAGATTGGTGTGTGGGAGAGCGGAGAGTAAGCGGGGAGTTGCAGGCAAAACTGTGAGGGCTTGCAGGCTGGCTGACATACAAGATTAATGTAAAGAGTACGAGAAGGAGGAGGTGTGTAGACCCAACAGGAGGACTTGGGAGGTGCATGACAGGCAAAGAGAAAAAGTGAGAAACAGAGACAGTGGGGAAAAAAGACAGGAGAAGAGACTGCTATGTAAATACAGAGAAGGTAGATATTATTTCAAAGAAAGAAAACTAGAAGGAAAAATAGATAGTCGGGAGCCAAGACATTAGGAAGTGTTAGGGTTGTAAGAGGATTAAATAAATAAAGTTGGTTATAAATCAAAAGAGTTCAAGCTTAGATTATAGTGAAAAAGCTGACAGACTGATCAATGCTTGGGACAGTCTTTGATGGGAGACTTAAGTGATGATGAAATAATACTCCCAGAACATTACTTGACTGACGGAGACATCGAAACCCAGGGAATCAGGACACATTTTTGGCTGGAAAGGACCTATTTTGACAGGGTAGGAGCAGAACATTGGCAGGACGAACAAGAGATCAATCAGAAATTATGGCAGATTACTAAGGTAATCAATCTGAAGCAAAAGAAAGAACAATTCCCTCTAATTAATTGGGAGCTGCTGATAAGACGTCTGTGGCATCAGGGTTTAACCCCATGGCTGGAGCTGCTTTGTGCTGATCCTAATAAAGAAATTAGCATACCATTAAATCATTTAATAACACTACCAACCGATCCAGGTGAAGAACTGTTTCCTAGGTTGACTCTGACTATGGTCCCAAGGAAGGTTCGGTGGGAAACAGGTAAATTTTCATATTTAGTTAAAGAAAAAGAAGACGGGCAAAACAGTTGGAAATTTAATCCTTTTAAGGGTTTAAAATACAAAACAGGTGTTACAGCCAGCAAGCTATTGGTCTGGATCAGGACAGCCCCTGAGGGACTACCAGAGCACCATAGAAACATCTCACATAGTGTTTGTCAGGGTTACATGGGTAACTCTCAAGGTCAAGGTCGGGAAAGTACCCCGCTAGACTTAGTACTAAGAAAATATCCAGGAAAACGCATTAAGGCCAACCAATGTATGAAAAAGTGGCATAAAAGGTCACATGGGGGCAGGCAATGGCCTTTGGAGGGATCATTTGATCCGGTGATGTGTGAAGCAGTTGCGGTAGAAATACAGAAAAAAGAAATTAAAGATCAGCAGAAGAACGTAAATAACAACAAAAAACGCACTGAAGAAAAAGAAGTTTTGGCCTTGTTCAAGCAGGAAGCACAGAGGCTACAGCAGAAAAGAGAAAAAATGACAGAGGAAAGATCCAAAGAGACTAAAGCCAGTGCACCGAGCTGGGAAGCAGAGCCACCCCCATATAAACGTCATGATATGGGAAAGACAGCTGGACAATTTGTATTAGGAACTCGTGAAGAGGACCAAGGCATGGATGTGGAGGGCAAATTCACACTGACACTAAAAGCTCGAGAGCCACAAGGAGACAGGTCCTCAGTCTGTCAAATGGATCATACAAGGTCTCCAAGTCCGAAAGTAAGTGGTCGCTCACCACGACCAGCAGGGGGGGCCACATATAACAGTAACACTGAGGTAGACGAAGATAGAGAGAAAGACCTGAAGTCTCCACCTGCACATCGAGGTCCACTGAAAACCGTCCCCTCCCACCATAAGTCAACCGACTGGACCTTCTCAGGCTATAGAGGCTCCAAAGAGTGGCACAAGAGCTTCTGTGACACACTGGATCTGGCCAGAAGAGATAATGAAGAACTAGCTGAGCAACTTCGGCTAGCGAAGGAAAGAATACAAAGACATAGGGACGCCGAGGAAAGAAGAATATTACAACAATCGACGCCCAATCAAGGGAATCACATTATAGAGCCACCCACCCGAAAGATTTCTGGTGAGATCGTCATTGAGAGTGCAAAAGAGGCCCGACTCAGGCAAAGACAACAATGTGTAGCCAAAGACATAGCGGCTTTAGAACAGGATATAACCAACTGGATAGACCACCTGGAACCAGTCAGTCGCACTCGATCTGGAAGACAGTATGGAGCCCCCACAGAAGAAGAGGAGGACGAAGACCTCATATGCCCACTGGTGGTCAGGAATGGTCATCATGTGTATACCCCATGGAGCTGGACAGACATGGTGGGGCTGGCCAACAGGCTGCCAGACATCACCCAAGGAGCTGGGAGATAGATAACTGCCTTAGAAGAGGGCACTGCAGGGGTAACCTTGTCTTTAGGTGACATAAAAGCCTTGCTAATGCATGTAATGGGAAAACATGACACTGAAGAATTAGCAGGAAAGGTTGGACTAACACAGATGATGGGCACTAATCAACATGATGAAGTCCCCTTTAATCGCTATAGAAACTCCATGTGGGAAGGACTGAGAAGAAAGTACCCTGAGGTCTTGGATCCCTCTAAATTGGATGATGAGTGGACACCTGAAGAGTGCCCAAAGAAGTTCCTGCACCGATTCCAGAAGAGATGGGTGGAGGAAACAGGAAATGCATGGAACCATTCTCCAGCAACTGAAATCCTGTTTAAAATAACTGTAAAAAAGGCTCTACCAGATGAGGTTCAGAAAGCCCTAGATGGAGTCGTGGGACTATCAAAAATGAATTGGGCTTTATACTCTGAGCATATTTGTCACCATCTTGAAATCTACAAGAAAGAAAAACAAAAAGAAGAAGATGCAGCAAAATCCCTGACGAAAAAATTGGTGCAGATGCAGTTGGGAGAACTAACCAAAGGCAAGAAAGAAAAAACAAAGACCCAGGCACCAATGATGACCCCTGTTCCTTCTGAGCCGGCAAGCACAGGCCTTACGGCAAACACTGCTGCCACCATACAGGCACCTGTGGTAACAGCCACACAGAGCCCCCAGGGAGCAGCAGGGAGCACTGCTGCAGGAGAAGTCTCAGCACCAGTGGAGCATCACTATCACTACCATAGCACTGGCACACCCGGAAATGGACCCACCTACAGTCATGGATGGAGAGGAGAGTCACGGAACTTTCAAGGTCAAAGAGGAGGGTGGCGAAGAGGATCTCGCCAACCTTCATTTGGAAGCAGATTCCAGAACTCAGCTCCCAGGAACAGTCAAACGGGACTGCCTATGGGACCAACACCCCCAATAGGGGATCAACCCTCTAATGAGTGTTGGAGCTGTGGACAACCTGGACATTGAATGAGAAATTGTCCGGCCCGACCTTGGGTTGGACCCTCTGCCTATTGGCAATAGGGGGGCCTAGAGAAGACAGAGGGGGAAACGGTGGCATTGGCTATTTCGATTATACCTAAGGAAGAGCCAACCGTCACCGTTAATATACAAAACAGAGATTTCCCTTTCATGGTGGATACAGGGGCAACATACTCTTGCATAGGGAAAATGGGCGCTCATCTCCCCCTCTCTGGGTCTGTAATTAAGACCATCAGCTTCTCTGGGAAGACTCAAATAATACCTTTTACACGCCCACTTCCTGTAACGATTGCAGGAAAAACAATTGAAGCACCCCTGTTATACTCACAAAATACACCTGTGAATTTGCTGGGAAGAGACATTTTATGTAAGCTACAAACCCAGATAGTGTGTACCCATCAAGGACTGCAAATACACTTTCCTGACGAAGCACTCACCAACATTATGGTGCTTATGGACATGGAAAACAAGGTCCGACCTGTGCAACCCATGGTATACTGGCTGAAGTTACAACCAGGAAATTCAAATCTCCAACTGGAATGGGAAAAATGGAAGCACTGGGATGCATTGATGAATCAACGGCTGTTTCACATAACCACCACAGAAATTTATTTAGACCCCCAAGGGGCCGCAGCTTCTGTCAAGCTAACTTCAGCTGAACAACAATGGTATCAAGTGCCGAATGCCACGCCTCATGTGACCCTTTTAGTCTCAGAAAAGTACGAATCCCATGACCTAGGTCCAATGGTAAAGACAGCCTCAGAAGTTGAAGAATGGCAAAACATGGAAAGTCCACAAGTACATCTGTCAAAAGACCAGCAGTTTGTACGAATTAACTTAAAAGTAAATGATGAGGCTATAGCTCAAAAAGTGGAGCTCAATCCTAGACCAGAGGGACGGATGGTGTTATCGGCCCAACAAGAGAAATTGTTAGAGCAAATACCACCAGTGGTGTGGTCCAAAAGCAAAACAGATGTAGGACTAGTAAAAACAGCCTTACCAGTAAAAATAAAAGTAAAACCGGGAGCAAAACTGCCTCACCAAAGGCAGTATCCATTAAAACCTCAGGCTATTGAAGGCATAAAACCAGTAATTAAGGGACTAATGGCAGCTGGAGTTTTAATAAAAACTGCAAGCCCATGCAATACTCCTATCTACCCTATCCCTAAAAACAATACCAAAGAGTATCGGCTGGTACATGATCTGCGTCCTATCAATGCAATAATAGAAATGGATGCACCTATAGTACCTGATCCGCATACTATACTATCAAGCATCCCTGCTGGAGCAAAATGGTACACAGTAATCTATCTGTGTTCAGCCTATTTCAGTGTGCCTGTGCACCCAGACTCACAACATTTGTTTGCATTCACATTTCTGGGACAACAGCTAACGTATACACGGCTACCTCAGGGACTGAACCTGTCCCCAGCCATCTTTAACAAAGTCCTGGCTGAAGATTTACAACACCTTGACATACCCAGTACATTGGTGCAATATATGGATGATCTCCTTATTGCATCAGAGACTCAAGAACAGTGTGAAAAAGATTCATTAATTGTATTGCATGCATTGGCAGATGGAGGTCATAAAGTAAGTAAGGACAAATTGAAGTTCTGCAAACAACAAGTAGAATACTTGGGAAGACAATTGTGTGGGACCACGCGATGTATAGCCCCAAGCCAAGTGGAGGCTATAATCAAGGCTCCCAAACCCCAAACAGTGGGACAGATGCTTTCATTCCTTGGGATGGCAGGGTACAGTCGGCCGTGGATTTGTGATTATGCTATAAAAACTGCACCTTTGCGTGCCATGATTAGAGCAGTGGGGCAAACAAGCAATGCAGCTCTCCTCGTCTGGACAGATGAGGCAACGGGAGCTTTTGAGGCCCTAAAAACAGACATGCAATCTGCTCCCGCGTTAGGTAACCCAGATTATGGGAAACCTTTCCATTTGTATGTTACTGAAAAAGCTGGATATGCATGTGCTGTACTAATGCAGGAAACAAATGAAGGAAAACAACCATTGGCCTATTATAGTACAAAGCTTGACAACATTGAAACAGGATTGCCACCATGCTATCAGGGTCTAGCAGCAGCTGCCTTTGCATTTCAAAAAGCATCATCCATAATCATGGGACATGCAGTAACGTTGTACACGTCGCATCAGTTACATGCCCTGCTAACCAGTCAACGTTTTGTCTTAACACAAGCTAGACGCACTGGATATGAAGTTGTGTTGTCCGCTCCAGAAATAACAATACAACGTTGTCACACGGTGAATCCCGCCACCAAATTGACCACACCGTTAGATGGTACTCCACATAACTGTGTGGCAGAGACAGAGAAATTTTTGAGAGCCAGAGAACATTTGTATAATCACGCCATAGATGCAGATCTAACCCTGTTCGTGGACGGCTCATGCTTTCGGGATGCCGCGGGATTGCATGCGGGTATGGGGATTGTTAAACTAAACACGGATGGCGAGACCTTTGAATTACTGGAGTCCCAAGGAATTGATCAGCCTTGTTCAGCCCAACTGGCAGAAATCAAAGCCTTAACTATGGCTTGCCAGATAGCTAAAGATCAATGTGTTAATATCTACACAGACTCAGCCTACGCTTATGGCGTATGTCATGTACATGCGAACATTTGGAAACAAAGGGGATTCCTGAGAGCAGATGAGAAGCGATTTCCCAACTGTTACAAGCTCTCCAATTACCGTCTGAGGTAGCCATCATTAAATGTGCAGGTCATCAAAAGAATAATAACATCATAGCTCAAGGTAACAACTTAGCAGATGACGCAGCTCGCAAAGGAGCACAAGGAGAAAATATGTTTCCCCTGCTAACCATCCAAGATTGTGCCCCACTGGTTTCACTTGACGCACTGATAGTGGCTCAAAGTAGGGCCAGTGGAGAAGAAAAACGAATGTGGGTTAAACGAGGCGCTATTGAGACACGCAGTCAGGGGCCAGCGGACAAGCTGTGGCGCAGTAGTCATGGACATTTTGTGTTACCCACCAATTTATTACGACATGCAATCATTTGGGCCCACGGACCCGATCATTGTTCGCAAGTCCAAATTATGAACAAACTAAAAGCTGTCTGGTGGTCACCATATATGGCAGCTACAGTGGACCGTTTGTTGAATGAGTGTGAGGTATGTGCACAGTACAATGTCCGGAAATCATTCACAGCCCCTTTAGCCCACATTCCGGTCCCTGATGGGCCATTCAGACATCTTATGATGGATTTCATAGACATGGGAGCTGAAAACCGAGTTAAACGAATGAGATATGTTTTGGTAGTGATATGCAGATTCAGCCGATGGATTGAGGCAGTAGCCTCTGCAAATCAAGACCATAAAACGGTAGCCAAATTCCTGTGCCGAGATGTCTTTCCAAGATTTGGCATTCCAGATACTATCTCATCTGACAACGGTAGGGCTTTTGTAGCCAAGGTTACACAAGAAACATTCAAACAATTGGGTATCAAACAGAAATTTGGGTGTGTTTATCACCCCCAATCAAATGGGGCGGTGGAACGGGCTAATGGCATTTTAAAGAACAAACTAGCAAAAATCATAGCAGACAGCAATGGCAAACTAACCTGGCTGGATGCGTTGCCGCTTGCTTTATTGTCAATGCGCTCACAAACTAACCGACTAACCCATTTGACACCATTTGAAGCTCTTACAGGTCGGCCGATGCCTATTCCATACCTGAGAGGACCCTACGAAGGACCATCGCTGGAGCAGCTACAAGACGAATGGCATAATTATCTGAGACAGTTAACCCAAATACACAAAACTATCTTTTTGCAGGTCAAAGGTGCTACAGAAGACAGAGAAGCAGAGATTCCACTCGAAAATCAGAGCATCCAGCCTGGTGATCTGGTTTACGTCAAAGTGTTCAAAAAGAAGTGGGACAGGCCCCGTCGAGAAGGTCCTTTTAAAGTTATTCTTGCCTCACGTACAGCAGTCAAAGTAGACGGTAAGGACACTTGGTTTCATTTAAACCACTGCTGTAGGGTTGGTGGCCCAGCGCCCCTGCGACCTCGGCAAGCTCGTCTTGGCAGAGCCGCCGGGCCAAGGGGGGAAGCAAGAGAAGCCAGAGACAAAGGGACAAAGCTGGAAAGGATGTGCAGCAGGTTAGGGTGGTAAAAGATGCATATGGTAATGTGCTGACAAGTGAGGACTGTGTGCTGAGAAGGTGGAGGGAATATTTTGAAGAGCTGATAAATAAACAAAATAAGCAAGAGAAAAGGCTGGATGATGTGGTGAGAGTAAATCAGGAAGTACAAGAGATAAGTAAGGAAGAAGTGAGGGCTGCTATGAAGAGGATGAAGAGTGGAAAGGCAGTTGGTCCAGATGACATTCCAGTGGAGGCATGGAAATGTCTAGGAGAGATCACAGTAGAGTTTCTAACCAGATTGTTTAATAAAATCTCGGAAAGTGAGAGGATGCCTGAGGAGTGAAGACGACGTGTGCTGGTTCCTATTTTCAAGAACAAGGGTGATGTGCAGAGCTGCAGTAACTACACAGGCATAAAGTTGATCAGCCACAGCATGAAGTTATGGGGAAGAGTAGTAGAAGCTAGGCTTAGAAAACAGATGAAGATCTGTGAGCAGCAATATGGTTTCATGCTGAGAAAGAGCACTACAGATGCAATGTTTGCTCTGAGAATTCTGTTGGAGAAGTACAGAGAAGGCCAGAAAGAGTTACATTATGTGTTTGTGGACTTAGAAAAAGCTTATGACAGGATGCCAAGAGAAGAGCTGTGGTGTTGTATGAGGACGTTTGGAGTGGAAGAGAAGTATGTTAGGGTAGTACAGGACATGTACAAGGATAGTATGACAGCGGTGAGATGCACAGTCAGAATGACAGACTCATTCAAGACGGAGGTGGGATTACACTCAAGGAACAGCTCTGAGTCTTTCTTGTTCGCAGTGGTGATGGACAGGTTGACGGATGAGATCAGACAGGAGTCCCCATGGACTGTGATGTTTGCAGATGACATTGTGATCTATACTGAGAGGAGAGAGCAAGTTGAGTCTACTCTGGAGAGATGGAGATATGCTTTGGAGAGAAGGGGAATGAAAGTCAGTAGAAGCAAGACTGAGTACATGTGTGTGAATGGGAGGGAGCCCAGTGGAATAGTGCAGTTACAAGGAGTAGAAGTGGTGAAAGTAGATGATTTTAAATATTTGGGGTCAACCGTTCAAAGTAATGGAGAGTGTGGCAAAGAGGTGAAGAAGAGAGTGCAGGCAGGGTGGAGTGGGTGGAGAAAGGTGGCAGGAGTGATTTGTGACCGAAGAATATCAGCAAGAGTGAAGGGGAAAGTCTACAAGACAGTAGTGAGACCAGCTATGTTGTATGGTTTAGAGACGGCACTAACAGAAAGGAGGCAGAGCTGGAGGTGGCAGTGCTGAAGATGTTGAGATTCTCTTTGGGAGTGATGAGAATGGACAAGATTAGGAATGAACATATCAGAGGGACAGCTCAGGTGGGACAATTTGGAGACAGAGTCAGAGAGGTGAGATTGAGATGGTTTGGACATGTGCAGAGGAGGGACCCAGGGTATAGGGAGAAGGATGGTGAGGATGGAGCCACCAGGCAGGAGGACAAGAGGGAGGCCAAAGAGGAGGTTTATGGATGTGCTGAGGGAGGACATGCAGGTGGTTGGTGTGACAGAGGAAGATACAGAGGACAGGGTGAGATGGAAATGATTGATCTGCTGTGGCGACCCCTAACGGGAACAGCCGAAAGACAAAGAAGAAGAAGCATTCAGAGTGAAACACTGCAATCATTGCTAAAATTATTATTATTGTATGATTTGTTTAAAATTTTAACTGTGTGATGAGTGGTTGCCCCTGCATGCACATGCCCACATGTGGTCACAAGACAACACACTGCCCTGGGTAGGCGGTCGCGTGGAACGAGGGCCCGTATATGACTGCTTGCAGTCCTAGTTATTATTAGGGCCCGAGTAGGCAACGTCCTACGAGGACCCTATTGTAATTGCGCTATTTATTATTATTATTATTATTATTATTATTATTTATTATTAGGGCCCGAGTAGGCAACGTCCTACGAGGACCCTATTGTAATTGTGCTGTTTATTATTATTATTATTATTATTATTATTCTCACTCTTGAAATCGAAATTTCGGCCTCTTCCCATGCTCAAAAACTCACGAAACTTTCCAAAGTCGTCCGGCCGGATCCGAAATTCAATATTTTGGGGGCGACACACATGGTCGCAGAGAAATCGCGAAATAGCGCCCCCTAGAAATTTTCAAAAACCCCTCCGCATTGGGCTTTTTTCGTCGTACCGAAATTCGGTACACATATTTACCATGCCAGGACGCACGAAAAATTCTCTTACTGTCATGGTGAAATATCGACAGGAAGTCGGCCATTTTGATTTTAAGTTTCGATTTTGAGCAAATTTTTGACATTTTTGGCCATTTCCACTACTTACATTTGAACGAACTCGTCCTAGGGATTTTATCCCATCGTCTTCAAATTTGGTCAAAATCATCACAACACAATGGTGATCAAAAGTTATCAAAAGATTCTAATTAAGTCAAAAGGCGTGGCTGCTAGGGGTCATCAAACTTTGGCGAGCTTTTCGGAGCACGCCATTTCACTTCGAACGGCTGTCACGCCCACATACTTCATCATAGATCCTTCAAACTTGCTGGACATGATGAGGGCTCTGCCCTGAACGTCTACATATCTTAAGTTCCCACCTGCACCATAGCGCCCCCCGGTGGTGGTGGGAAATGTTCTATTTTTACTTTAAGAGGTCCTGATGTCACATACTTAACCCAATCAACTTCATTCCACTTCTAAAACATGCAGAACAAATTGGTGAACGTAGGCGATGGACGCCGTGAAGCTACGAGTAACGGCGTCCGTGTGGCGGCGTGCCGAATATTGCCCATTCGCCATGAAATTACGTTCTTCCTTTTGACGGCTTTAATTCTGTCACATCATCATGAAAATTCATACACAGGTCGAGCACGACAACCTCCTACAATTCATAGGGGCTTCGCCCGTGGGCGGGGCAAAATGCCTCAATAGCGCCCCCTTGAAACTTTCAAAAACTCCTCCCCATAGGGGTTTTCTTGGAGTAGGGAGATGAAAATTGGTACACGTGTGACTTGCATAGACGTACAAAAAAGTCTCTTGCACTATGGGTCTACTCCAAACAGGAAGTCAGCCATTTTGAATTTTCTTCTCATTTTGGCATGATTTCCACATGTTGTATTTGAACGAACTCCTCCTAGGGATTTTGTCCAATGCACTTCAAATTTCTTCCAGATCACCCAGAGACGATACTGACCAAAAGTTATCGAAAGCTTTTCTTTATGTCGAAGGGTGTGGCCGCTATGGCGCCGCCATTTTGACCATTCGCCATGGAACATTATACTTAAACAGGTACTGATGTCACATACTTAACACCATCAACTTCCTTCCACTTCTAAACCATGCAGAACAAGTTGGTGAACATAGGCAATGATCGCGTGAACTTACGAGTAACAGCTTCTGTGTGGTGGCGTACCGAATATCAACCCTTCGCCATGAAATTACGTTCTTCCTTTTGATGGCTTTAATTTTGTCATATCATCATGAAAATTGATACACAGGTCAAGCATGACAACCTCCTACAATTCATAGGGGCCTCGCCCATGGGCGGGGCAAAGTGCCTCAATAGCGCCACCTTGAAAATTTCAAAAACCCCTCCCCATAGGGGTTTTTTTGGAGTAGGGAGATGAAAATTGGTACACGTGTGACTTGCATAGACGTACAAAAAAGTCTCTTGCACCATCACTCTACTCCAAACAGGAAGTCAGCCATTTTGAATTTTCTTCTCATTTTGCAATGATTTCCACATGTTGTATTTGAACGAACTCCTCCTAGGGATTTTGTCCAATGCACTTCAAATTTCTTTGACAGCATCCACAGATGACACTGACCAAAAGATATCGAAAGCTTTTCTCTATGTTGAAGGGTGTGGCCGCTATGGTGCCGCCATTTTGACCCTTTGCCATAGAACATCAAGTCAACTCCTTCATGCTTTGCCTGATTGACTTGAAACTTCACATGTATGATGACGGTTGGCCCCTGAACACACCCAGCCCCTCTGTTTGTACACTGAGCGCCCCCTAGTGGATGAACAATCAACATGTCATAACTCCTTGATGCATTGTGTGATTTGTTTAAAATTTTAACTGTGTGATGAGTGGTTACCCCTGCATGCACATGCCCACATGTGGTTACAAGGGCACCCACTGGCCTGGGTAGGCGGTCGCGCGGAACGAGGGCCCGTATATAACTGCTTGCAGTCCTAGTTATTATTATTCTCACTTTTGAAATCGAAATTTCGGCCTCTTCCCATGCTCAAAAACTCACCAAACTTTCCAAAGTCATCCGGCCGGATCCGAAATTCGATATTTTGGGGGTGTCGCACATGCTCGCAGAAAAATCGCGAAATAGCACCCACATGTGGTCACAAGGGCACCCACTGGCTTTCAGATGGCGCCACCATGCCGCTCATGGCGCGGCACAAAACCACCTCCATGTTGGTCTCACAGGACGGTTTTCAGATGGCTTTTCAGTCATGTGACTATCCGAGAAATTGTGCATGAGCTGGACATGCCCAAACATGTCCTGTGAGGCTTCATCACGGCGTTGCTTTGCGCCATGCAGCTCCGTCACGACGCGCGGAATTCCTCCGCTCCTCTTTCCATGACAAAAACTCCTGTAACAGTGGAATGTGCCGTTCATTTCCTAACTGGACGCTGTGTTGATCCGCAATTCCTGTGCTAGTCAGACGACGTCCCGGAAGACGTGGACATCAGCACTTTTTCGGCACATTGAGACAGAGCTGCATGGCACAAAGCAACGCCGTGATGAAGCCTCACAGAACATGTTGGGGCATGTCCAGCTCATGCACAATTTCTCGGATAGTCACACAACTGAAAAGCCATCTGAAAACCGTCCTGTCAGACCAACATGGAGGTGGTTTTGTGCCGCGCCATGAGCGGCGTGGTGGCGCATGCCTCCGCTCCTCTTTCCATGAAAGAAATTCCTGTAACAGTGGAATGTGCCGAAAAAGTGCTGATGTCCACGTCTTCTGCCTTTTTGTGGAAGTCACACGATGTCCACTGTATAATAAAAATGTTATTGTGCTGTTTTGCACCTGTCTTAAAGTAACCCTGAGAATGTATTTGTTATTTAATTTTGTTTTAGCACTCTGGGGTCAGTCTGAACTGGGAGCGAAGAGCTGCTTTTATTATGTCTTTGTAAGAGAGAGAAAATAACTTTCAGATGCCTGTTGATTAAAGAAATTATGTGCGCCAGGGAGGTTGAGTTGGCCACTCACCCTCCCTTCGCGGACACACTAGAAAAGAGGGAGTAGAACCATGCTTCAACAGAGTCTGCTGCGGGTTAACGTACGAACGCCCAGCCGGTTGACAGGCGCACTCTGCTGAAGGTGTTGGCTCTCCACCTTAAAGGCGTCACGGTAAGAGAAAAATGCGCTGCAACCACTTGTGTTTGATGTAACTGCTTTTGTGGGGAATAAATATACGCCTTTTTATTCTAGCAAAATGCAGTCTGTGTGATCATTTCTGTGTGCCGATCTGACCGAACCTTGTGTTTCAAAACATTTTTGGCGTTGTCGGCAGGATACGGTTATGCTCAGACTACACACAGAAATGTCTTGCTTTAGATTGGGAAAGAGAGATGCGGAGGTGGCATCTCAGCAGGAAGAAGTGGTCCCGGGGTGGGATGGGATCACTTTTAAGGAAATAGGCCAGCTTCTACGGCGACGTGGGGGACGCCCTGGGCCGTGGACTGGAGCGATTCCCACCGCGACTCCGCCAGTTTTATGTGAAATGTTAAAACGGGTGGAGGTTAAAGAGAAAGCTCCGTTGGGAGGTATTCATGAAATGATGTGGATTTGTGCAGAAGCCTGGAAAGAGCGGGTTTTAACTTTAGATACAGTCCGCTCATCAGAATGTGCTAAATCACAAAAGGTGACAAGATTAGAACAACAAGTGAAGCAATTGGAAATTCAAGCCGAAGAAATAGACGGTGTACCAACTTCCTTCTTGGCTGAAAAATGTAAACAAAAAGGATTGAAAGTGACTTGTGTGTCAGGGATGCGCCCTGATATGTTTGAATTGGCCTCATTGTTGAAAGAAATTGTGCAGGGAGAAAAGAAAGGAGTGAAACCTAGTGCCCCTCCCCTACAGGAGGAGGAGGAGGAGGACTCTGATGATGATCAGCTGCAAATAGCTGCAGTCCGGAAAGGAAAGAAAGACAAAAAGAAGGGGAAAAATAAAGAAAGGCGTTCTTGGAGCTTTGACCCTTGCGAGGAAGATTAGGATGATGGTCAAACTCTTGTGGCCCGCCGAGAATTAAAACAATGGTTCACAAGTAATATTAGACCCCATGTGTGATTGGAAATATTTTGGAAAAAATCAGTTCAAGTCACCTCGGCTTTAGTGGACACAGGAGCGGAGGCCTCATTGATTCATGGAAATCCAGAGAAAATGAAGGGACCTATAGTTCCCTTAACTGGATTAGGCGGACAATTGGTGTATGGAAAAAATATATCGATACCGCTTAAAATTGGAAATATGCCAATTAAAGTGTACACTGTAATAGTGACTCCAATTAATGAATGGATAATTGGCATGGATATTTTAGCTGGAATGACTTTGCATTTAGAACAGGGTAAATTTCAATTTGGGATAGCAAACGTAAGAATGATTCTGGTGGGAAAAGTAAAAATGAAACCTTTTCCCATTCCAGAGGCTACATGTGTGATTAATCAGAAACAATATCGTATTCCTGGAGGACAAGCAGAAATTACTGCAACCATAAAAGACTACTTGGAGGCAGGAGTTTTGAAACCAGTGACAACAAAATGGAATAATCCATTGTGGCCAGTCCGTAAATCGGATGGTACATGGAGAATGACTGTAGACTTTAGAGGTCTAAATAAACACACGCCTCCATTAACTTCAGCCGTGCCTGATGCTGTGAGCATAATTGAACGAGTGCAACATCACAGCGGCACGTGGTATGCTGTTATAGACTTGGCTAATGCATTCTTTACTATACCAATCCCAGAGGATAGGATGGAACAGTTTGCATTTACGTGGGAAGGACGGCAATATACATTCACAAGATTGCCACAAGGATATTTACACAGTCCCACTATTTGTCATAGAGTGGTGGCGGAGCATTTGGAACAGTTCCAGGTTCCAATGAGAATGATGATCTCACATTACATTGATGACATTATGCTTCAAGGAGATACAGAAGCAGAAGTAGTGGAATATCTACCGAAATTAGTGACTCATATGAAATCATTTGGCTGGGAAATTAATCCAGCAAAGATTCAGGGACCAGCTCAAACAGTGAAATTCTTAGGAATAGTTTGGAATAAAGGAGAGAGGGAAATCACACAGGAAGCTAAAGAGAAAATAGCTAACTTTCCAGTACCTCACAGTAAGACAGACGCACAACGATATATTGGTTTATTTGGATTTTGGAGACATCATATTCCACATTTGGGACAGCCTTTATATCGATGCACTAGAAAGAAAGAAGAGTTTGTATGGGGAGAGGAACAACAATGCTCATTTGATATGGCAAAGGAAGCCATACAGCAGGCTGTGTCCTTAGGAAAAATGCAATCAGGACCAGTAGAACTTCAAGTGTCTGCTCTAAATGATTATGCTAATTGGAGCTTATGGCAAAAACAAAACAGGATACGAAAACCTTTAGGATTCTGGTCGAGAAAACTCCCGGACGCAGGTATGCGTTATACACCTTTTGAAAAACAGCTTTTAGCATGCTATTGGGCGTTGATTGAAACTGAATCACAAACGGTGGGACATGAAGTAATGATGAGGACACAGATACCTATTCTCTCATGGGTGATGAGTAATCCCACCACTCACCGAATAGGGACAGCTCAGGAGGCTAGTGTGATAAAATGGAAATGGTATGTGTCAGAGCGTGTAAAACCAGGTGAAAAAGGGGTGTCATTGCTGCATGAACAAGTAGCTGATGCTCCTGAGGAAGATGAGGAACCTTTTGAAGTTCAACCATTGGAGGAATTTCCTGTTAAAGCAGGAAAAAGGTGGGATGATTTGTCAGATGATGAGAAAAGTCGAGCATGGTTTACTGATGGTTCCTGTCAATATCAAGCAGGAAAAAGGCGATGGAAAGCAGGAGCTTTTAATCCACAATTAGGTCAGTCTCTGGAAGAATTAGGAGAAGGAAAAAGCAGTCAGTGGGCGGAGTTGAAGGCCGTGCATATGGTGGTCATGCAGGGAGGACCACAGGGCCTCCATATTTATACAGACTCATGGTCAGTGACCCAAGGACTACTTACCTGGATGCCTACATGGCATGCCACTAATTGGAAAATACATTCTAAAGAAGTTTGGGGAAGAGAATTGTGGGAAGACATTTGGGAAAAGGCTAAAACAATTCCTATTACTGTGACGCATGTAGATGCACACACTAATGGACAAGACTCAGAAGCTTTATATAATAAAGCTGCAGATCAATTAGTAAAAGTAATGATTGAATTAAGACAATCCAGCCCAGGATTGGCTAGATGGGCTCATGTCAAAGCAGGACATTGGGGGGTTCAAGGTACCCTAAAATGGGCCAGAGATCGAGGTATTGATCTAAAATTGGATGATGTGAAAACAGCAATCACTGAGTGTGAACAATGTCAACACCACCGGAAGGGTGTTCCTCAACATTTGCATGGGCAGTTAAATCGTGGTAAAAGTCCCGGTCAAATTTGGCAGTTAGATTTTATTGGACCACTGCCCATGTCTAAGGGATGTAGACATGCATGCACTGCTGTAGATACATTTTCTGGGGTCTTGGTAGTGCATCCATGTAAATTTGCAAATCAAATGGCCACACTTAAGTGTTTGAAAATAATACAGCAGTATTATGGTTTGCCAGTACTCATTTTACAGGAAATAAAGTGAAAGAGTGGGCCCAAGAACATCATGTTGAATGGATTTATCATATTCCCTATTACCCGCAAGCGGCGGGGTTAATAGAGCGAATGAACGGGCTTCTTAAAGAGACCCTACGGAAGCTGTCAAAAGATCGCACTATGCGACATTGGAAACAGGACTTGACTACTGCTGTGGATCAGCTGAACAATCGACCTTTAGGGTCGGGATCCACACCCTTGATAAGAATGATTTCAGGAGAAATGATAGAGCATACTACAGAAAGCATCAAAATGTGGAAAATTGATCCACAAGCGGAACTACCTGTCAGAGCAACTCCAGGCTCAGCAGGACTAGACTTAAGAACATTGACTACTGTCACATTGGTACCTGACCAAATTCAAGTGGTAAAAACAGGACTAGGCCTACAGTGTCCGAAGGGCACATATGGGCATGTCCTGCCACGTAGTGGTCTATCACTCAAAGGGCTAACTATTCAAGCCGGAGTGATAGATGCAGATTATCAAGGTGAGATTGGAGTGGTTTGTAGATTGTTTGGAGAACAACCCCTGATATTGAACAAAGGGGACAAAATTGCTCAATTAATCATTAAACCTTGTGAAATGGGGTTGGTACAGGCCTCAGATCAAGCAGGTGCCAAAGTTTGGGTGAAACAACCTAACGGACCGCCTAAGGCGGCAGAAATTATAGCTCAAGGGAATGATGCAACTGTTAGTATACTCTATCAGGGTGAAGAAAAATGGGTAAATGTGCCTGTATCAAAGTGTTATGTAAGAGAAGACTAATCGTTGTCATTCTACCCGTAGTTACACTTGTGTTGTCTAGGCTCGGATTGATGCCCTGCTGGGAGTTGCTGATCGGGCGATCGAGGACCACAAGAGGCGGGCGTCGCTATGGCAACCAGTGGAAGCCCCGGGATTGGAGGTGTCGGCTGCTGGGTCATACTCCTCCTTGTAGGTGGTGCCATGGTCTCCGGTTGTTGGGGAATGACGGAAGGACATCAAGTGAGAGAAGTCCAACCACGAGTGGAGCTCGTCTGGAGAAATCTCACTAAAACAAGTCAACAGGACAATTTTACTTGTGCCACAAGCAACAGTGAAGACAAAGGTATATTGGCAAGTTACCTTTCCAAAAATTCCAATTTGCAGAAGACGTCGAAGGGCGTGGTATGACACTCTATTAGGAGGAACAGGAACTGTCCTGGGGGTGTCGAATACAGTAGATAATGAGGTAACCAGAACAATGTTATCAAACACTGGGAAATACTCGTCCCAAGTAGTTCATCAGGTTGGAGAGTGGATGCCCACAGCATTGGTAGGACTAATTTGTGGCAAAAGAATTTCAAATGGCAATTGGCATTCAGCGTATAGTTACAACGGGGAGCTATCATGATTGGAGAAGGATTTGGAACATTAGCAACACCTTATGGTTAAAGCTACATCCAGAATATACACAATGTAATGAAACAGTATGTACTGGGTATTGGACCCAGTACAATGTGACACAACCAAAGGTTGTTTGTAAATATCAAGTGTTACCTGTGATAACGACTAATGGCTATTGGTTCTTGCATATGGATGGAGAGTGGTTAGAACCAAAAACTAATACGACTTTTGATACCAAAATGTGTGACAAAACAGATAAAGGTATGGCCTGTGTGCTGCAAACGGGATATGCCAATCCATGTCTAACCGACTCAGAGGTTGTACTTTGTGACTGGACTAGGGAAACACCAAGAGAAATGTTGTGGCAGATTGGCCCAAATGCTCTGTGTGTTGCAACAATGAAAAATAATTCACAAGTACCTTCGGTTCCGTTTACTGGCTGCCTGAACAATGTGCACTTATGGCATTGGGGAAACCGGACGTATCGTTTGACTAATTATTCTGTATCGAGTCGGCTGACTTCGGTACAGTGGGATGTATTGCATTCCCCATGGAGTCTTTCCCTGGAGCGTTTCAAATGCGCATTGGAACAATCTACGGAAATTCAGCAATTAATAGAGTCACTTACGTCCAACATCTCCAGTCTCATGGTGTCTACATTGATAGCTAGTGACCGGGTAAAACATGTGGCAAAATTGGTACAGCAAGCATCAGCACATCATTGGTGGGATATCTTTTCAGGGATGTCTGTCACTGCCAGGAGTACCTTAGTGCCACCTTTGATACTATTAATTATAGCAATATGTGTGATGACTTTTTGTAACACTTTTACATGTATCTATGTTATACGTTTAAGGCGAGAGGTGGAATGGGTAATATTTCAACGAATGCGATGAAATTGACACTGTTAATTCATGATCCTTTTGGAGTAAACCAATATAATGTTACATTAGACCCCACAACATCGGGTTTTGTATGAGTATATTGTTTGGGACAGGTATAATCACGACTATATTACTCAAAATTTTGTTTGTGAATCACTGGAAGAAATGTGGGAAATGCTATGGCAGGACATAATCGTTGGAATAGGCTGGAGCCCAGCCTTACCTGAATCTGTTGGTGGTTACATAAATTGACTGGTGCAAAACACCAAGAGTGGAATGTATAATAAAAATGTTATTGTGCTGTTTTGCACCTGTCTTAAAGTAACCCTGAGAATGTATTTGTTATTTAATTTTGTTTTAGCACTCTGGGGTCAGTCTGAACTGGGAGCGAAGAGCTGCTTTTATTATGTCTTTGTAAGAGAGAGAAAATAACTTTCAGATGCCTGTTGATTAAAGAAATTATGTGCGCCAGGGAGGTTGAGTTGGCCACTCACCCTCCCTTCGCGGACACACTAGAAAAGAGGGAGTAGAACCATGCTTCAACAGAGTCTGCTGCGGGTTAACGTACGAACGCCCAGCCGGTTGACAGGCGCACTCTGCTGAAGGTGTTGGCTCTCCACCTTAAAGGCGTCACGGTAAGAGAAAAATGCGCTGCAACCACTTGTGTTTGATGTAACTGCTTTTGTGGGGAATAAATATACGCCTTTTTATTCTAGCAAAATGCAGTCTGTGTGATCATTTCTGTGTGCCGATCTGACCGAACCTTGTGTTTCAAAACATCCACGATCAACAAAGCCTTCACGTTGGAAATGATCTGGTTGATTCAGCGGGGTTTGAGCCTGTCAATCGGCGCTCGGAGCACGGCGCGCTCTCAGCAGCTGTGGGCAGTCTTTAAACCGGCTGGAGCACTCCTTAATCTATATAATCCCCATAAAATTGTCTCTGAAAGCCATCTGAATTTTCTGAATGGTGTCCACCTGGAGGTCTCTCACAGTTTCTGGAAAAATTTGATGCAGCAAAGCTCCAAATCGTTCAGACATTTATTCGCAATAAAAATCCGACGAGAGGGGTGGACCACTGCTCACACAAAGCCTGCTCACAGGAGAATGACGCAACCGACAGGCGTGAAAAAACTCACGCATGCGCACGAAGGTTCAAGCTTGGCTGATGCAATCACACGTGATTCAAATCCATATGGTTTTTGAAAAAAATAAAAAGGTCTGATACTTTTCTAACAGACCTCGTATATAAAGTAATTATTTTGTAGCGGATTAATCATTTTCTGCCAAACCTTGGATGCTGAAAACACCTCTAATTGCTTCTGGAATGTTTCATCTGGACGCTTTTTTCCTCTGTTTCCTGCTTCATGTGGAACAGCTTAAGGTTAATGTTTTTATAGCTTGATAAAACAGTTCCTAGCTGTAAAAGTATGTCTGTAGTATGTTGATGTCTGTTGATTTAATATCTTGTTAATGGATCACATGAGCTCCACTGTGTGTGCACACTGAGACAGTGACTCATCATCACACTTCAAATGAGCATTTAGGCAGAACGCCAGCTCACAAAAGAGTGATTTTTCAGTCAATATTGGACGAACACAAACTTAAAATTTGGGTGACTGCGTGAAAGTGGATGTGTGTTTAAAGCCGCACAAGATATTAATTCCAGTGAAGCCGTTAAAAGCAGCGCAGAAGCTGGTCACCAGCACAGAAGGAGAACACGCAAAAGACCGATTTTGAAGACATAACACAAAGTTAAAAGTTGTATCACAGTGACATAAGCTGCGGAATAAATAAAGAAATATATATATATATATATATATATATATATATATATATATATATATATATATATATATATATATATATATATATATATAATGATCCACAGGTGTATATAATAAAGCGGTCACCTCTGTATGCAGAATGGCAACGCCCGCAAAAGAGCGCTTTTGCAGAAATAAACGGACAAACACAAAGTTTAAACACAGAGAAAAAGTAAAACCAGCAAGCCACGGATGGAAAGGAAGCCAGCTAGGAAGAGCACAAAGGCAGCTGTCCATGAAAGGACAACAGCAGCACGTGTGCAAAAGAGGGATTTTGCAGAAATAAACGGACAAACATAAAGTTTATAGTGGGATCAGAGTTTGTGTGTTTAAAGCCGCAGAAGAAATAAAGCCAGCGAGCCGCGGAGCCAGCAAGGAGAACAGAGGCGGCTCTCCAGGAACCTGTGGTTTGGTTCTAGGTGGTCTGGTGCATTACAGGTGGACAGCAGCCTGGCGCACAGCGCACAACCACGGGTCTGTGCTGGACTGTCTATTTTTGGACTGTGTTTAAAAAAATGGGACATTTTTAAATGCTGCTGTGAATCTGTGAATTGAAAACCCACACTTTAAAGGGACCGGGTGTGGGAGGGCTGCAGGTTTGGACCAAACCCATGCCTAAACGTGCGCCAACATGGCGTAATCATAGTGCTATCATGGCACTACGTGGCTTAGTGTGGCTGATGCGAACCATTCGAGGCTCTAATGACAGATTGATCGTGGCTCATTAGAGGCTGCTACGAGGCACATGTGGGGTACAGAGAGGCACACAGAGGCACCTTCATAGCGGATACATGATAGATGAAAATGTGGGTCATTCTTCGAATAATCACTGACACACCCATGAGTGGCTCCTTATTCATCCTTAATTATTTGGTGGGACCCACGCTTAAATTTTGAACTTCTTGAAATTAGCACCACACTCAGAGAGGAGCCTCATTAACTGAAGATAATGCCTCTAAGAGCCACTCAGAGCCATGAAACTCCCACAATAGTTAAAGAAACCACCCTCTTGTAGCAAAGAAAACATGCTGCGTGGCTCATTATTCATTCTTCATTATTCGGTGGGACCCAGGCTTAAAGGCAGCTCCACGGTTTGGTTTGTCTTTTTTTTTTTAAACATAGTCACTCGGGTTAAAATTCTCTCTCTCTGTTCCGCACGCTGTCTCACAAGCACTGATGGTTCTCAGCAGAACCTAACGTCACGTGCCTCTGTTCAGAAACCTCCCTCTCGGTCTGCAGCCAGTTGACTCCACGCATGTGCGCGTGCACACACACACACACACCGACAGTGCCGTCGGTAAACTGCGCATTTTTGACAGCTTTGAACAAGACGTCCACTGTTTTAATCGGCTGTCTTTTTCAAGTTTGAATGTCCAAATGAAGGCAGGTTGGCTCGCTGCCTAAAACTATGAATTGAGAGCAAAACAAAGACTTAAATAAAATAAACGACTCATCAACTGATAAATTAGTTGTCGACAGTTTCAATAGTCGACGTAGTCATGACTAATCGACTAGTCGTGGCAACCCTAGCGTTTATAGATCGTATTTTGCTTTCTTTATGTCAGTGTAGTATTATAGTTTGTGCTTATTCCTTGCCAAAGCCCCGGGCGTTGAAAGGAGGGTCAAGCTGATGTGAGAGTTTTTTCTCCATTGGTTCGTTTTCCACTTCGGTAACCCTCCATAGGTTTTTGCTGACATGCTAAGGCAAGGAATGGTAGGCAGTTATATTTCGGTTGTGTTTATTTTTGATTGAGCCAATCTGTGGTCTCAAAGGAGATGGACCCGGGGGTACCTGTTGGTGTGCGGAACATGAGTGGTCAGTTCGGGTATTTGTACCCTTCGTCCTTGGATCAATTGGGGCTGCCGGTTGGTACTGCCAGTTCATCGGTGAGAGTGCGGTGACTTTAACCCCAGACGCAGGCAGACTGAATCAATCTAGCTGGGGATCGGACCAGAATGACACTAGCTGGGACCTCTCATATGTTCCTGGAATCTTTGCTGTCCCATGTCAAGAGCCAGCTGTGCTGGTGCAAGCCCCGTGTTGCAGTGGTGGGCACACTTCCGATAATCCGATAACAGATAATTATCGAAGATAATGTTTTCGTTATCGGATTATCTTTTTAGATAACTTTAAAAACCATTATCGGACTAATTATCTTCCGATGAATTGTCCTCCGATAACTTTTAGACCGATAACGCAGTAAACCCAGCTGAACAACAGCAAACGTTTTTAAAATTTAAAATCAGTTGAGACCTATCTGTTAAAAGTTTCCTAACAGATGTATATAGTTCTACCCTCTGTAAACAGTAGAGAGATACTTCCAGGAAAAACCACTCTACCTCTACAGTCAAAAAAAAAAAAACCATTTCCTTTAACACCATACTGATATGTTGGCAATATCACCTAAGTCATCCAGAGGCATACATTTTTAACTTATGGTTGAAATTTTAACAAAATTAATTTTGGACATGTTATTTAAAATTACTGTCATGTCTGAAGTTTTATAAAGTGAAAATATCAGATATATGTTTTAGTTTTAAAATAATGTGCTAATTTTTAAGGTTTTGTGAGCACATGCTGAGCCCAGCAGTGCATTATGGGTAGGACAGGTTGTTCACAACAGGACAAATGCATTACAGACACTCTATTCAGGCTCCACGGACAGCAGCATTAAACTCTAGTGCCTAAAACTCTCGTGAATATATTCTCTGGGTTTATAGACGTTATTGTATTTGCATTTGTTAAATTCCACGCATCTTAAATGTAGCAGATGGATTATCTGGGATTTTGTTTTGGAAAGATTTCAAGGACTCTACTGCCATCTACTGGCCAGTGGTGTTCATGGCCGTATTTATTTTATTTATTTATTTATTTATTTTTTACAAATTAAGTTTAAAAACAAACAACAACAACAAAAGAACATTACAAGACAGCTCTGCAGTGTTTGCACAGGCACGGTGCGAGCGGTTGGACACTTGTAGCTCTGCAGCAGCAGGAAACCCTCACGACTGCCGACCAGAATAATATCAAACAGGTTTGATTTTCATTCGACCATACGATCGGCGATCAGGAGATGGTCGTCAGATGTTAAACGCAGCTTGTTACTCCATGTACACTACACAATGCAGGACGTGCGATTAACCTGAAACTTGGTTCAAAAAATTCTCTCGCACAGTGTAAAGCCAACATTTATGTGTCACTATTGAGTGCACGTTTTACAACATCATAAAACGTGCGCACATTCTCTCCACATGTAAAACATTTTGCGATGACACTTCCAGGGCTCCGTAAAAATGCCTGTTTTTACTAATAAAAAATGGAATATTTTACAAAAGCACATGTATCTCAATTATCTGTAAACACCAACACACGACACACGTCACATTAACGTGTTGGTTTACATAATGAATGACTGAACCAATTAGTGTTTAGCAGAGGCAGAATTAGTGCATTATTCAACATTAAAAGATATATGTTATATTTTAACTTTGTACAAATGACAGAATTGACATTAATGGAGTTATTCTATCAGTATTCACACAAAACCATAAGTCAGGATGCCTTTATTTTTCAAGACCTCCACCTGACCGGAGCATTGTGAGTGGTAGAGAGCTGGTTTTGTGACTGCTCTCAGGGTGCTTCAGTGCTGTAGCCATGTAGCTTCCAGCAGTGGCAGCATGTTCAAACATAGAAATGCTGACTCATTGTTTGAGTCTTATATCGCTTCTAAAAGTGATCATGCTGTTGAAACTCAAATTCAGCTTGTTAGTAGTTGCAAATGTACCAGAAATAACACTGGAATTTATCGGTTGTCTGTAACTTCTGATACATTTTTGGGTGGTTTATTGGTTTATCTTTATCAAAGATAACTTTTCAGTTATCTGATTATCTGTTATCGAAGTTAATGTTTTGGTTATCTGTGCCCACCACTGCCGTGCTGTCCATCTGTTGCCCAGTCTGCGCAGTTGGTTGACATGATAAAATCATGTCATAAGGGTGAAATGTTCATGCTTATCGCCGAAACATTGATGTTATATATCATTGATTCACCCATTTTTCTGCTTAGGTTATGTAAGGTTATGTTTCATAGGAATGGTGTTCCCACCGCTTTTATCTCCTTGCATTTGCCAGTAATTCTACAACCCCAATTCCAATGATGTTGGGAGGTTGTGTGAAATGTAAATAAAAACAGAATACGATTTGCAAATCCTCTTCAACCTATATTCAACTGAATACACCACAAAGACAAGCTATTTAATGTTCAAAGTGATCGACTTTTTTGTTTTTGTGCAAATATTGGCTCATTTTGAAATGGATGTCTGCAACACATTACAAAAAGCTTGGACAGGGGCAACAAAAGACTGGGAACGTTGATGAATGTTCAAAGAACACCTGTTTGGAACATTCCACAGGTGAACAGGTTAATTGGAAACAGGTGAGTGTCATGATTGGGTATAAAAGGAGCATCCCCAAAAGGTAAGTTAGTGTTTAAAGGTCGTCACATGTTAATTACCATTCCGGTTCGCAACACAACATCAAAGTATTCATGATTGTAAGTCTATCTGTGCACATGTGGTAATAATTAGTAGTTGATGATGTATTTTGTTGATCAAAATTAGTGACGAAGAAACTGAAGTGTTTTGAACCACTGAATCAATATGAAGCAATGGTTCAGTGTTTTGAAGCTTTTGATACAATACATCTTTAGCATAACATTTGTATGGAACAATAAAGGTGAAGATGCCATGAAACAGGCTCTGTTATGTATGCTTAATAATAAAGGTTTTATGTGCTTCTTGAAATTTTATGTTTTCATTTAAAAACATTAATAATATACTTGTGTTATAATGTGATTGTGCCATCATCAAATACTGTATGTAACAGAGATATAAATTGTGAAATGCTTGTGCAACTAGGGACTGTTATGACCATTTTACATATTTGAATTTACATATAAATAAACTGACAAATTTTATGATGTTAGACAACAATGAGCTTCCCCTATTTGAAAGACCAGCAGTCGCCACTGCTTGATTACAGTTGTACACTGAGTCACTGCTCTATGGTGAAGGTCCCTTATCTGCTTGAGAAGGAGAGACAACCGCAAGGCTGGGTGTCCCAGTTTATTTACGCTGCCTAATTCAAACACCATTACGATTACATGCGGTTCACGCAATATGGGTGGATCGCCCCTCTGTCGCTGTGAAGGAACCGGTTGCAAGAACAGGTCCACTCATTGTAACGTGGAGAAGACTCTCACTTTCTAGAAAACATCACTGTACCACTGTTTGGGGTTCTTTCTGAACCAGATCCTGCATGAGCTATGTTCATTAAGTACCCAAATCTGTCTGACATCACATGAAATTTCAATAAATTTTATTTCTCTGTATTTGCTGAGTTTTTAATTGGAACAGAACCACTGAAGTTGTTTTTGTCTTTGTCTTCATATTTGAGTAAAACATGTCATGTAATACAACAAATGAAAGGGTTTCTTGAAAAGCCTCAGAATATATCAACAGTTTTGCATTATGACATCATTCGGTGACGTCATAATGACAAAAAGGTGCAATTTATTTTATTTTAAGGGTGTGAAAAAGTGTGCCAGTCATCTAGGATAATCTTTAAAGCACACAAGTAGACACTTGAGGAAGACTGCTTTAGGTGTTTGAAATGTAAGGTCAAAGGTCAAGGTAAAAGTAGGGTCAAACACTAAAATCATGAAAGCAACTTTGCTGGTCACAATTTTTAAAATGTCCCCACATTTAGCATGAATATAGTGAATGACCTTGCCCATAAACCATTACCTGGGATAAGCGAACAACCTTGACCTTCAGGGTTTACTTGGAGGTCAAAGACAACCTACAATAGGTCAAATTTCATATTTAAGTAAAACATGTCTCGTAATAACCAAATTATATGGCTTGATGAGAGGATTTAGAACATATCAAAAGATTTGCGTTATGATGTGATTTGGTGATGTTATGATGCAGAATTTTGATACTTAAGGGTGTGAAAAAACATGCAAACCATCTTGGGTTGTCTTCAAAATGTACACCTCGAAACTTGAAGAAAACCTCTCTTGACATGCAAAAACACTGAGGTCAAAGATCAAGGTCAGTAAATTAACTTTCCTGAAGACATTTTCTTGAATTTTTGCATCCAAATATCAGGAAATTATAGGGGTTGGCCTTGAAAAAGTGCCATTGCCTCAGAAAAGCAAACGACCTTGACCTTCAGGGCTTTCCGTGAGTTCACATGTGACCTAAACGTAGGTCAAATTTCTTTTCCGAGGGAAACATTGTTTGGTAAATCAGATGAAAGGTCTTTGTGACTGCTTTCCAAAGATATCATGATTGCTCAGGTATGACGTCATTGAGTGGCATGATGACGGAAAGACTGGGTCAAATTACATTAAAAGATGTGGTGCAGGCAGTTCTTTTCATGGTATTGTCTTCAAAATGCACCCATGGACACTTGGTGAATATCTTCTCTTGACACACAATGTGGTCATTCCTCGTGGTAGTCTCTCTTGTTCACCCATCACCCTCAGGGTGACAGTTTTCATTTAATTTGTGGACTTGCTTATTGTAATTTAAGGGTCACGGTGCACAATCGCAGCCCGCTCCGATCAATGAAATCACCCAAAACAGGAAACACCCTGTAGTATATTTTAATTTCAGCCTGTAATTTTAACTTTCCATTAATGTGACTGCACAGTCAAATCAACATTCAAGCAGAAACTATTTATTTCTCAATCCAATAATGAAATAAAAACTCAAGCAGTCTATACTACCGCTGGAGCCTAACCCAGGGCAAAAGGCGGGGTTCACCCTGGACAGGAAGTGAGTCTCTCACAGGGCCACATGAAGACAGACAAGTTCAGCTGTCATGGGTGCTCAAGTGTTTCATACCAAATGTCCCTTCACAGTTCATGTACCTCCATGTTTATGTTTTGCAGCATCAGTATGGAGAACATTCTATGAATAATTGAAATACTGCAGTAAAAAGTCATGTGGATAATTCTTCTCATTTATTATGACATATTAAGAACATGCACCCTGACAGTGATTAACACGCCCACTGATTATTTTTCATGCTGCTACATAATCTAAACCACATTTTGACACATCATCCCAAATACTAAAAATGTTCATATGTGTACTTTCACTCCAGTTCTGAGGTGACAGTGTGTGACTGTGTACCTTGTCATGCAATAAAATATACATATAGACAATACCACAAAGCCACACATTGCTAAACATCATGTGGAGTTGACTTCACAGGGCGATAATTCAGCTGTCAGCTTCTTCAAATAACATCCACATTAACACCAGCGACATTGCAGACTGTTGCAGCTCAGACCTGAGTCTGACTGAAAATCTCTGAGAGATCTGAAAATGGCTGTGCACCGACACTCCCCATCCAAGTTGATGAAGATTGAGAGGTGCAGCAAAGAGAAATGGGTGAAATTGCCCAAAGATAGTTGCACCAAGCTTGTGGCATCATATTCAAGAAGACTTGAAGCTGTAACTGCTGCCACAGGTGCATCAAAAAAGGCTGTGAATACTCATATACATGTGATTTCTTTGTTTTTTTATTTTTAATAAATTAGCAAAAATTTCAAAACACTTTTTCATGTTGTCATTATGGGGTACTGTGAGTAGAATTTTAAGAGAAAATATGAATGTACTCCATTTTGGAATAGTGCCGTGAATACTTTCCAGATGCACTGTGTACATATTATATACATACACACACAGCTTTTCTCATCCCCTTGACCGCCTTTCCCAAATTGGTGGTCTGGTACAAAATTCTGATGTGGTGTTATTTTAAGCCATGTAGATGCAACCAACTATCAGCAAAAAAAAAAAAAAATGCTTGAGAGTGGAGAGTATTACTGTATTAGTCATTCAATTTTTGGACACAAAGTTGCAGTAGAACACTGAGATCTAGCACCTGTGATTGCAGTCGGTCTGGTGGATGATGAAGTTCTAACGTGTGGCAAGTTGTAATGTCAGTCTCTGACCTGTCACTCACTGGGTTTTCATTACAAATCCGTGCAAAGGTCCAGCAATATTTTCAGACTGTCGATAAAAGTAGTTGTGAAACGACAGGGTTTCCACTTAGTTATGGAATAATGCTGCTAGTTTTGTCCTCTTGCAAGAGCTGTATTTCCAACAGGAAGCCCCCCCAAAAAATGTTTATCATCCTTGCCTGCATGTTGAAATCCGTCCACATAATTTTTTACATTTTTTATTTTATTTTTTTTGGCAAATTTTATTGACGGTGGTATAGCTGGTGCAAGAACCGGCATGTCCGCTAGGTGGCCAGTGTGCATTGGCTGAAGACCGTCAAAAGTTTACAGAGCCGGACCCAGAACTTACTCCTTGTCGTCATTGACAACCACAGAAGTAGTGGCGGCTGGCCCATAGGGGGCGCTCGGGCGCTGCTTTGACAGATGTGGAGGTGAAAAATTATAAAATGTATTTTTTAAAAACATATTATCAATGTCACTTATACTTAATAACTGAATAGTATGTGCCTAATCTGAATTATTAAAACATTTCCACCAACTCTCAATCAACAGCGCATTTCCACCAACAGAACGTATCATTTCTCTTCTTGGGCGATCACTTAAAGAGCCTCTTGAAGTCTAGTGAAATAGCCAATTTTGTATGGTTGCTAAGAAAAAATAAATATTTGGCCAATCAGCACTGCCAAATTTAATGGCTTGGGTCACCCCTGAAAATGCTGCTGTTTTTGGCAGAAACAAAACCCCACCAACGTTTGGGTTATTTATTCTTTTGTTTCCGTGTGTTTTGCTGGAGTAAGCTGAAGAACTTTGGGACACAGTTTATGGGAGGTGAGGGGGGAACCTGGGATAAAGGAGTGACCACAAACTGTCACACACTGGCTGCGCTCATGTAGGTGGCTCGGGCTCGGAGTTTGGTAGGTGGAAAAGAAGCAGCACGACGCCAACTAAAACCAGCTCTCAGCCTTACTTCTTACAAATAGAGCCAAGTCTGTTTGAGTTTTGAGTTTGTTTGTATGTTTTTTATGGAGGCGTGTGGTCGCACATTGTGCTCAGGTTTGCGAGAAAAAAAATGCGCAAACTGCTTCGATGAATAGTTCAGAGCGGGACGACTGTCGTAACGTAAGGTGTGAGGATTTGGAGAAAAGTTTTCTGGATCGAGTCTCGGCTGTGGATTTGACTTTTGGCAGCTCTTCGCTTCTTTCAGCTGAGTCGCTTCTCTCAATTTTATTCTGTCTGTCTCTCTCTCTCTCTCTCACACACACACACACACACACACCACCTTTCTCTCCCTCTCTTTTTTGGAAGGTGGTGTGAACATTGTAGTATGGAGGCTACATAATGATCTTTTGTCAATTGAGGAATTTTTCTACATTTTGAAAGAGTCTAAATTTGGTGATATTTTCTGTTCTGTTAGGGTCGGTGTCATTGTGAAATCTATGACCTGTTTGGCTGAAGATAATGGCAGTGCAGTACAGTTTGGTGTACTATGTGAGTAACTGGTGTCAAATGGTGAAATGTTCCTTGCTCAAGAACTTGAGTGTTGTATTGGATTTGATACTGTTCCTTTCCAAAGTATAAATGAGGCCTAATATAGCTGTAAATGGTTAACTTTATCTGTGAAAACTGCCAATTTTGAGAAGGACATGAAATAATTATTGCAGAATTGTAGTAATTTTCCAACTGTTCATTTGAATGCCTGCACTGGACTAGGCAGGGAAATCAATTGGCACACCAGCCCCACCAAGATGTTTTTTCACCAGCCACCACTGCACAGAAGCGAGGACCATGCCGTTTATCGTGATAGAGATTGCCAACAAAGCCAAAAAGCTGAAGCCATGGTACAGAGTGAGCGTTCCCTCCAAAGCAACCATAAGCGATATTTACAGCCAGTATGCATGTGGTGTGCTGGACATTGGAAATAGCTTGGATGTTAAGTAGATCGGTTGCAGGTAAGTTTTTCTTTGTTTACTGCTTCTTCCATTGTGACTCATTAGTGCCAAAAAGTATTCACGCTTGGTACTTCTGGCAGCTTGGCCCGGCCCGTGAGGTTTTTTTGTACAACTGCAAGATATTTCTGGCATTATGCACATATTTATGTGGATTTTAATCCAATACTATTGCAGAGCTTTGAGGCTGTTTTGTCATAGTTCAAAAAGGGAAGTTTCATGTTGCAGCCTCAAAATTTTACTGTATTGTTTGTTCTCTGAGTTTTTTTTTTTAATGGTGCATTTACACATAGGCAGGACGCGTTACGAATGTCATACATGCATCATTCGTAGCACATTCCTGACATTCTTAATGTGACTTAACGCAACTGAGTAGGTTTCTTAATAGTGCGTGTTGGTGCGTGATCTTCGTGATTTTCATGGAGCATGTTTTCTCTGACGTGCGCACAATTAAACTCTGCTGCACCACATTGAGTTTCATTGCTGCAGTATGCTAAAGCAGGATAGTGACGCCAAGTTGGCTAAAAGTTTTGTTCCAATGCTCATCAGCATGCTCCTGCAGGTGTTCCACCTGCTGCTGCTGTGCCTGATGTTTGGGAAAACGAGCAAGACGAGAGCCGTGTGGAACCAAACATCTGGCTCTCTCCGTCTCCTGCTCCTCTCTGCGCCACTCCATGGCACAGAGACCAACTAAGAATGCAGTCACAAAGTTCTTCTGCTGTGGATTTTGAGGAGCAAACTGAAGTGATCTGAACTGTTCAGCATCTGATGGATGAATATGGGTGTGTGTGTGTGTGTGTGGAGACAATTCGCCTCATTCACAACGTGACACAACGTAACAATGCGCTGTTACGTGCAATAGCGTGGAACATCACACAACAGTGCGGAACATTATTCTTGATGGTACGTAATGGTTCCTGATAATTCGCCAGCAACACGTGCCATTAATCGTAATGCGTGGTAACAGGTTGCAGCAGTTCCTGAGGACACCTGACGCCTCTGCCTTAAATCATCACATTCGTGATCAACGGCCAAGAATGTATACTTTGTGGCATTCGTGACTTGTTGTTATGTGTAAACGCAGCATAAATCTGCCCTCCCTCATCTCTGTGTTTCCTGATGTTAAAAATAAACTTTTTTTTTTTAATGGGGCCTAATTGTAGCGGAAAGGTATGTCCGGCAAAATATTACCATTTTGGGGTTATTTATTTTCAATGGCATCTTGTTGTAGCGTTATCTCTTATAACATTTAACAAGCTCTCATCTCTTACTTCATCCGCTCGTACTGTGCCATGTATTTTCGAATGTCATCTCATGCTTTCGGTACGTCATGTGACCTGTAAAGCAAAAAAAGTGTTTCCATTCAATTGAAAAACTAACGTGCATAAAAACGTTTTTCTTCTTCGAAAAGCATGTGTTTCCATTAAGTGTATTTTCAACTCTATTTAGAAGGGAATGGAAACCCGCCCACCGAAGAGGCCAGAGTAAATCAGTAGCTCCTCCTTCTTGCTGATCTCCACATGTAGTAACGTAACGTGTGACGCTCCAAGACAATTAACTGCCACGTCATTCTGAGCCGGGCTCCAAAGGTTCATCTTCAGCACACAGGATGTGAAGCAATCATTTCTTGCGTGGGACCTTCTCACCAAGTGGAACTTCAGTCATAAGTTTCTGTAGAGACCACAGAGTGACATCACCATCAACCATAACTAAACAAGACAAGAAATAAAAGTGTTTTTTTTTTGTGATTACTTTTCCTTTAGAACTGCCATGAAAGAGCTGCCCTGAATGCATCACAGGCACCGCCTTACAGCATGTCCTGGAAATAAAAGCTAAATATACACTTTATGAAAAATCCTGCTCAATCAGTGGATAAGGACCTGGCATGCGATTATGTGGACCTGGCTGGACAAGACACTTTGTCTCTCTCAGTCCACCCTCCTGTAAATGGGTATCGGCCTTAGCTGGTGGAGTGACGTGCATCGGAGTGGCATCCAGGGGAAGTCGCTAACTCACATTAGTTTCACACTACAGAATCCAGAAATGAGCACCGGCACCAACCGGCCCCTCAGGTCAATACAGGAGTGACATCTCTTCTTGGGTCACAGTGAATGGACTGCATTGCCACATGTTTTCATCAGATGTACAGTAGTGTTCAGAATAATAGTAGTGCTATGTGACTAAAAGATTAATCCAGGTTTCGAGTATATTTCTTATTGTTACATGGGAAACAAGGTACCAGTAGATTCAGTAGATTCTCACAAATCCATCAAGACCAAGCATTCATGATATGCACATTCTTAAGGCTATGAAATTGGGCTATTAGTAAAAAAAGTAATAATAGTATAGTAAAAATAATAGTAGTGTGGCATTCAGTCAATGACTGTCAATTTTGTGAAGCAAACAGGTGTGAATCAGGTGTCCCCTATTTAAGGATGAAGCAGGCACCTGTTTTTCCTCTTTGAAAGCCTGAGGAAATGGGACGTTCAAGACACTGTTCAGAACAACAGCGTAGATTGATTAAAAAGTTGATTGGAGAGGGGAAAACGTATACGCAGGTGCAAAAAATTATAGGCTGTTCATCTACAATGATCTCCAATGCTTTAAAATGGACAAAAAAAAAAAAACAGAGACGCGTGGAAGAAAACGGAAAACAACCATCAAAATGGATAGAAGAATAACCAGAGTGGCAAAGGCTCACCCATTGATCAGCTCCAGGATGATCAAAGACAGTCTGGAGTTACCTATAAGTGCTGTGACAGTTAGAAGACACCTGTGTGAAGCTAATTTATTTGCAAGAATTCCCTGCAAAGTCCCTCTGTTAAATAAAAGACGTGCAGAAGAGGTTACAATTTGCCAAAGAACATATCAACTGGACTATAGAGAAATGGAGGAATATTTTGTGGACAGATGAGAGTAAAACTGTTCTTTTTGGGTCCAAGGGCCGCAGACAGTTTGTGAGATGACCCCCAAACTCTGAATTCAAGCCACAGTTCACAGTGGAGACAGTGAAGCATGGTGGTGCAAGCATCATGATATGGGCATGTTTCTCCTACTATGGTGTTGGGCCTATATATCGCATACCAGGTATCATGGATCAGTTTGGATATGTCAAAATACTTGAAGAGGACATGCCCTTGAAATGAGTGTTTCAACAAGACAATGACCCCAAGCACACTACTAAACATGCAAAATCTTGGTTCCAAACCAACAAAATTAATGCCTCACAGATGTGAATAAATCATGAAAAACTGTGGTTATACAACTAAATACTAGTTTAGTGATTCACAGGATTGCTAAAAAAGCAGTCTGAACATAATAGTTTTGAATTTGTAGCGTCAGCAGCAGATGCTACTATTATTGTGTATTATTTTATACTAATAGCCCAATTTCATAGCCTTAGGAGTGTGCATATCATGAATGCTTGGTCTTGTTGGATTTGTGAGAATCTACTGAATCTACTGGTACCTTGTTTCCCATGTAACAATAAGAAATATACTCAAAACCTGGATTAATCTTTTTAGTCACATAGCACTACTATTATTCTGAACACTACTGTAGATATTCAAAGTCCTTTACAGTGGCGCTACGCATGCACACACACACACTGTTTGTCAGCATGCAACCATGCAAGGTGCTCAACCTCACACAAAGAGCAGTTTTTGGAATTCAGTACCCTGCCAAAGGGACCTTCCTGATTTTGCTTTGAGATAGGAACTCGAGCACCTGATCATGTGCCTGCCTGCCTGTCTAAGGGCCCCTTCACATATAACATGATGTTGAGCGAAAGATGCAGAAACCGGAAAAAAAATCTGTGAACCAAAAATGAAATGGGGAACCGCAAAACATTCCACCTGCTGTCGAGAGGGACACACGGTCGGACAGGCGTGCACAATACCATCGCCGCGGTATCGTGCACGTTCGTGTTCAAGTGCGAGCATGTGGAAAGTCGCGCACACAGCAACAGAGCAAAAATAAATAAATAAATAACCACCACAATTTGTAATACTTATACTCTCATGAAGAGGTCCTGGCTTCCCGTCTCATGGCGTGTCTAGCGTGCAGTGATCCGCTGCAAATGTGATAATGTGTTTTAATTATTGCAATGTTGGAAAATCCCGCAGTGACATGCCTTGCTGTGATTTTCTGCAGGGCACGATATTCACCAGTATTGCGGTGCGCTGATGCAACGGACAGCTGAAGCAATATGTTTTAATTTATTTCCATGTGAGGACAGCAAGCTGACATCGGTGCTTCATGGTGAAGTTATGCGATGTCATATCCTACAAGCCACTACAGGTGTTCCCCAGCTGTGACATGCAAGCACAGATATCTGAACAGCTGCAGGTCATGGATGTCGCTGCTGCGGGGGGAAAAAAAACAAAATACACACACACACCATCAAATAACACCATAATTTATAATATTTAATTCCTCTTATTGAGCGGACAATATAAGTATGAACCTTCTGCTCCTTTGTATATGACCCATGGTCATAGACGTACAGTCATGAAATGACATGAATAAAGCAGTGTGCTCTTATCAGACACACACCGCGACCATAGCTCACATGTGGGTGACGTGACATTCAGATCACCAGCTGAGTGTACACATGATCTAACGGTCCATTTCACCTGACACAGCCTGTCAATGTGCGCGCCGTGCGCCCACTGCAGCACTCTATATTCATGCTGGCTGTGCAAATGACCCCACATTTCCTAGTGCTCCGTGAGTGGTATTGGATGTTCGTGTGTGGCACCTGGAATTCATCCGACACCTGCCAAGAGAGGGATCAAATGGTTACTTGCAGGGCACTCTCTGTCTTTTGGCCACTGGTATGTGCGAATGGTTGTGGCGACAGCTGTATGAGGCATTAGAGGCTGCTCCAGTTATTCACAAATGGCATGCGCTTCCTCCCTCGTGCGCCATTCGGCCTCATTTGTGCTATGTGTGAAGGGGCCCTAATCTCTACCATCACATTCCCACATTGCTACTTTGATGGCTTAACCCTCTGATGACTGACTCAAGGTTCAGAAAGTTTAATTTGATGCTGTGTCAAAATGAACTGAAGCCAACGGCACGATGGAAAGACAGGAAAGCGTGTTTAGCTTTGATTATCAGTAACATTTATAACACGGTTTTTTGGATGAAACATGAAAACGTGAAGCCTGCCTCACAACTCACTGCATGTGTGGTGGACACGAATGGGTCGCAGGAAGTGGCAGCCAGCAGTCATGCTGCAGGTATCCAGGGGAAATTTGTGAAAGAGTATGTGCATCATACTTGTCACGCACAGGCTGTCCTGTACGAGGAGTGGGGAATATTGTGCTGTCAACCCATGCCAATCGTATGTCTGACACACATGATCCGTGCATGTCCCAAATTCACCCACACTCTATGTCTGGGCTTACCATGTCTGTCCAAAGTCCTCCCCCACCCTCTGATCCAACTCACCACAGATGGTGATCAGTTGACAGCTCTGACCCTCTCTTCACCCGAGTATCCAGAACACGTGGCCTCAGATTAGATGATACGATCACAAAATCAATCATCGACCTTCGGCCTAGGATGCTTTGGTACCATGTATGCTTATGAGCATACTTATGTTTGAACACGGTGTTCGTTATGGACAGTCCATGATTAGTGCAGAAGTGCAACAAGAAATGACCTCTCTGGTTTAAACAAGGAGGACGTTCCTCCTAACCACGCCTCTCCAGATGTCTCTGTCATTGCCCAAGTGTGCATAAAAGTCCCCCAACAGAATAATGAATTCCCACCGTGAGGCCCCATACAGGACAGCATACTCCGAACTGCTGTTGGTGCATACGCACAAACAACAGTCAGAGTTCTCCCCGCTGCCACCCGAAGGCCCATGGAGGCGACCATCTCATCTACTGGTGTAAACGCCATCTTATACTTAATCTGTACAGTAGTGTTCAGAATAATAGTAGTGCTATGTGACTAAAAGATTAATCCAGGTTTTGAGTATATTTCTTATTGTTACATGGGAAACAAGGTACGAGTAGATTCAGTAGATTCTCACAAATACAACAAGACCAAGCATTCATGATATGCATACTCTTAAGGCTATGAAATTGGGCTATTATTTAAAAAAAAGTAGAAAAGGGGGTGTTCACAATAATAGTAGCATCTGTTGTTGACACTACAAACTCAAAACTACTATGTTCAAACTGCTTTTTCAGCAATCCTGTGATTCACTAAACTAGACTTTAGTTGTATAACTACAGTTTTTCATGATTTCTTCACAGCTGCGAGTCATTCATTTTGTTGGTTTGGAACCAGGATTTTGCTCCTTTACTAGTGTGCTTGGGGTCATTGTCTTGTTGAAACACCCGTTTCAAGGGCATGTCATCTTCAACATAAGGCAACAGTATTTTGACATATTCCAACTGATCCATGATACCTGGTATGCGATATATAGGTCCAACACCATAGTAGGAGAAACATGCCCATATCATGATGCTTGCACCACCATGCTTCACTGTCTTCACTGTGAACTGTGGCTTGAATTCAGAGTTTGGGGGTCGTCTCACAAACTGTCTGCGGCCCTTGGACCCAAAATGAACAGACTCGGTCCACAAAATATTCCTCCATTTCTCTTTAGGCCAGTTGATGTGTTCTTTGGCAAATTGTAACCTCTTCTGCACGTCTTTAATTAACAGAGGGACTTTGCGGGGGATTCTTGCAATAAATTAGCTTCACACAGGCGTCCTTCTAACTGTCACAGCACTTATAACTCCAGACTGTCTTTGATCATCCTGGAGCTGATCAATGGGTGAGCCTTTGCCATTCTGGTTATTCTTCTATCCATTTTGAAGGTTGTTTTCCATTTTCTTCCATGCGCCTCTGGTTTTTTTTGTCCATTTTAAAGCATTGGAGATCTTTGTAGATGAACAGCCTATAATTTTTTGCACCTGCATATAAGTTTTCCCCTCTCAAATCAACTTTTAATCAAACTACACTGTTCTTCTGAACAATGTCTTGAACGTCCCATTTTCCTCAGGCTTTCAAAGAGAAAAGCATGTTCAACAGGTGCTGGCTTCATCCTTACATACTAATAGCCCAATTTCATAGCCTTAAGAGTGTGCATATCATGAATACTTGGTCTTGTTGGATTTGTGAGAATCTACTGAATCTACTGGTACCTTGTTTCCCATGTAACAATAAGAAATATACTCAAAACCTGGATTAATCTTTTTAGTCACATAGCACTACTATTATTCTGAACACTACTGTATATATATATATTATATATATATATATATATATATATATATATATATTATATTTTTTTCTTTCATATAAACCACATAATCAGATTTTAAATCAGTTGGTCTGGACTGTGCGGGGTACAAAGTGTCCAGAGGTGGAGGTGTCCATCTTTTTTTGGTAGCATATTCCTAATGCATGTACATCTATTACAAGATGCATAATGTTTCAAAAATGGTTAGAAATGAAAGTAAATTAAATGTAAAGTAAATATATTGTCCGTCAACCGCTGACAGTTTCTGACAGACCATGGTGTGGTGAGTATACTCAACATCAACAACCTTTACTTTTATTGTTTTTTGCAATGTACAAAAAAACCCAATACGTCCTCCTAATTAAATTGTTTGTCAAACTGATGTTTATTGAATTGATGAAATATATATGCAGTGGTGGGCACAGTTCTGCTAATCCGCTAACTATCAAAGATAATTTTTCGTTATTGGATTAGCTTTTCAGATAACTTTGAAAACCATTATCGGACCAATTATCTTCTGATAAGTTTGGTCCGATAATGTTTAGACCGTGAACATTTTTGCAGATGTAGTTTTTTGTAGTAGATGCATAGTTCTATCCTCTCAAATAGAGAAGAGCTGGTTCCAGAATAAACTGCTCTATCCTCCACAGGCAAAGGAGAACAGGTCATAGAAAAGAAAAAAACTCATTTCTTTTGACCCCATACTAATACGCTAGTAATAGCACCCAAGTCATCCAGAGCCTTACAGTTTTAACTTGTGGTTAGAATTTTACCCAAACTAATTTCGGACAAGGTATTTAAATTAACGTCACGTCTGAAGTTTATAAAGTGAAAATATCAGATATATGTTTTAGATTTAAAGTAATGCACTAATTTTGAAGGTTTTAGTGTGGACATGGTGTGTGCGCAGTGCATTATGGGTAAAAGTTCACAACAGCAGAAATGCATTTGAGACGTTCCAAAAACTCACCAAACTTTCCAAAGTCACCGGCCGGATCCGAAATTCGATATTTTGGGGGTGTCGCACATGCTCGCAGAAAAAATCGCGCGAAATAGCACCCAATGTGGTCACAAGGGCACCCACTGGCTTTCAGATGGCGCCACCATGCCGCTCATGGCGCGGCACAAAACCACCTCCATGTTGGTCTCACAGGACGGTTTTCAGATGGCTTTTCAGTCATGTGACTATCCGAGAAATTGTGCATGAGCTGGACATGCCCAAACATGTCCTTGAGGCTTCATCACGGCGTTGCTTTGCGCCATGCAGCTCCGTCACGACGCGCGGAATTCCTCCGCTCCTCTTTCCATGACAAAAACTCCTGTAACAGTGGAATGTGCCGTTCATTTCCTAACTGGACGCTGTGTTGATCCGCAATTCCTGTGCTAGTCAGACGTCCCGGAAGACGTGGACATCAGCACTTTTTCGGCACATTGAGACAGAGCTGCATGGCACAAAGCAACGCCGTGATGAAGCCTCACAGACATGTTGGGGCATGTCCAGCTCATGCACAATTTCTCGGATAGTCACACAACTGAAAAGCCATCTGAAACCGTCCTGTCAGACCAACATGGAGGTGGTTTTGTGCCGCGCCATGAGCGGCGTGGTGGCGCATGCCTCCGCTCCTCTTTCCATGAAAGAAATTCCTGTAACAGTGGAATGTGCCGAAAAAGTGCTGATGTCCACGTCTTCTGCCTTTTTGTGGAAGTCACACGAGTCCACTGTATAATAAAATGTTATTGTGCTGTTTTGCACCTGTCTTAAAGTAACCCTGAGAATGTATTTGTTATTTAATTTTGTTTTAGCACTCTGGGGTCAGTCATTCGGAACTGGGAGCGAAGAGCTGCTTTTATTATGTCTTTGTAAGAGAGAGAAAATAACTTTCAGATGCCTGTTGATTAAAGAAATTATGTGCGCCAGGGAGGTTGAGTTGGCCACTCACCCTCCCTTCGCGGACACACTAGAAAAAAGGGAGTAGAACCATGCTTCACAGAAGTCTGCTGCGGGTAACGTACGAAACGCCCAGCGGTTGACAGGCGCACTCTGCTGAAGGTGTTGGCTTCCACCTTAAGGCCGTCACGGTAAGAGAAAAAATGCGCTGCAACCACTTGTGTTTGATGTAACTGCTTTTGTGGGGAATAAATAAACGCCTTTTTATTCTAGCAAATGCAAGTCGTGTGATCATTTCTGTGTGCGATCGGACCGAACCTTGTGTTTCAAAACATTTTTTGGCGTTGTCGGCAGGATACGGTTACGCTCAGGACTACACACAAAATGTCTGCTTTAGATTGGGAAAGAGAGATGCGGCAGGTGGCATCTCAGCAGGAAGAAGTCGGTCCCGGGGTGGGATGGGATCACTTTTAAGGAAATAGGCCAGCTTCTACGGCGACGTGGGGGACGCCCTGGGCCGTGGACTGGAGCGATTCCCACCGCGACTCCGCCAGTTTTATGTGAAATGTTAAAACGGGTGGAGGTTAAGAGAAAAGCTCCGTTGGGAGGTATTCCATGAAATGATGTGGATTTGTGCAGAAGCCTGGAAAGAGCGGGTTTTAACTTTAGATACAGTCCGCTCATCAGAATGTGCTAAATCACAAAAGGTGACAAGATTAGAACAACAAGTGAAGCAATGGAAATTCAAGCCGAAGAAATAGACGGTGTACCAACTTCCTTCTTGGCTGAAAAATGTAAACAAAAAGGATTGAAAGTGACTTGTGTGCAGGATGCGCCCTGATATGTTTGAATTGGCCTCATTGTTGAAAGAAATTGTGCAGGGAGAAAAGAAAGGAGTGAAACCTAGTGCCCCTCCCCTACAGGAGGAGGAGGAGGAGGACTCTGATGATGATCAGCTGCAAATAGCTGCAGTCCGGAAAGGAAAGAAAGACAAAAAGAAGGGGAAAAATAAAGAAAGGCGTTCTTGGAGCTTTGACCTTGCGAGGAAGATTAGGATGAGGGTCAAACTCTTGTGGCCCGCCGAGAATTAAACAATGGTTCACAATTGATATTAGACCCCATGTGTGATTGGAAATATTTGGAAAAAATCAGTTCAAGTCACCTCGGCTTTAGTGGACACAGGAGCGGAGGGCCTCATTGATTCATGGAAATCCAGAGAAAATGAAGGGACCTATAGTTCCCTTAACTGGATTAGGCGGGACAATTGGTGTATGGAAAAAATATATGGATACCGCTTAAAATTGGAAATATGCCAATTAAAGTGTACACTGTAATAGTGACTCCAATTAATGAATGGATAATTGGCATGGATATTTTAGCTGGAATGACTTTGCATTTAGAACAGGGTAAATTTCAATTTGGGATAGCAAACATAAGAATGATTCTGGTGGGAAAAGTAAAAATGAAACCGTTTCCCATTCCAGAGGCTACATGTGTGATTAATCAGAAACAATATCGTATTCCTGGAGGACAAGCAGAAATTACTGCAACCATAAAAGACTACTTGGAGGCAGGAGTTTTGAAACCAGTGACAACAAAATGGAATAATCCATTGTGGCCAGTCCGTAAATCGGATGGTACATGGAGAATGACTGTAGACTTTAGAGGTCTAAATAAACATACACCGGCTTTGACTTCAGCTGTACCTGATGCTGTGAGTATAATTGAACGAGTGCAACATCATAGTGGTACGTGGTATGCTGTTATAGATTTGGCTAATGCATTCTTTACCATACCAATCCCCGAGGATAGGATGGAACAGTTTGCATTTACGTGGGAAGGACGGCAATAACATTCACAAGATTGCCACAAGGATATTTACACAGTCCCCACTATTTGTCATAGAGTGGTGGCGGAGCATTGGAACAGTTCCAGGTTCCAATGAGAATGATGATCTCACATTACATTGATGACATTATGCTTCAAGGAGATACAGAAGCAGAAGTAGTGGAATATCTACCGAAATTAGTGACTCTATGAAATCATTTGGCTGGGAAATTAATCCAGCAAAGATTCAGGGACCAGCTCAAACAGTGAAATTCTTAGGAATAGTTTGGAATAAAGGAGAGAGGGAATCACACAAAAAGCTAAGAGAGAATAGCTAACTTTCCAGTACCTCACAGTAAGACAGATGCACAACGATATATTGGTTTATGTGGATTTTGGAGACATCATATTCCACATTTAGGACAGATTTTGCAGCCTTTATATCGATGCACTAGAAAAAAAGAGAGTTTGTATGGGGAGAGGAACAACAATGCTCATTGATATGGCAAAGGAAGCCATACAACAAGCTGTGTCCTTAGGAAAAATGGCAATCAGGACCAGTAGAACTTCAAGTGTCTGCTCTAAATGATTATGCTAATTGGAGCTTATGGCAAAAACAAAACAGGATACGAAAACCTTTAGGATTCTGGTCGAGAAAACTCCCGGACGCAGGTATGCGTTATACACCTTTTGAAAAACAGCTTTTAGCATGCTATTGGGCGTTGATTGAACTGAATCACAAACGGTGGGACATGAAGTAATGATGAGGACACAGATACCTATTCTCTCATGGGTGATGAGTAATCCCACCACTCACCGAATAGGGACAGCTCAGGAGGCTAGTGTGATAAAATGGAAATGGTATGTGTCAGAGCGTGTAAAACCAGGTGAAAAAGGGGTGTCATTGCTGCATGAACAAGTAGCTGATGCTCCTGAGGAAGATGAGGAACCTTTTGAAGTTCAACCATTGGAGGAATCTCCTGTTAAAGCAGGAAAAAAGGTGGGATGATTTGTCAGATGATGAGAAAAGTCGAGCATGGTTTCACTGATGGTTCCTGTCAATATCAAGCAGGAAAAGGCGATGGAAAGCAGGAGCTTTTAATCCACATTAGGTCAGTCTCTGGAAGAATTAGGAGAAGGAAAAAAGCAGTCAGTGGGCGGAGTTGAAGGCCGTGCATATGGTGGTCATGCAGGGAGGACCACAGGGCCTCCATATTTATACAGATTCATGGTCAGTGACCCAAGGACTACTTACCTGGATGCCTACATGGCATGCCACTAATTGGAAAATACATTCTAAAGAAGTTTGGGGAAGAGAATTGTGGGAAGACATTTGGGAAAAGGCTAAAACAATTCCTATTAGTGTGTGCATCTACATGCATCACACTAATGGACAAGACTCAGAAGCTTTATATAATAAAGCTGCAGATCAATTAGTAATGATTGAATTAAGACAATCCAGCCCAGGATTGGCTAGATGGGCTCATGTCAAAGCAGGACATTGGGGGGTTCAAGGTACCCTAAAATGGGCCAGAGATCGAGGGTATTGATCTAAATTGGATGATGTGAAAACAGCAATCACTGAGTGTGAACAATGTCTAACACCACCGGAAGGGTGTACCTCAACATTTGCATGGGCAGTTAAATCGTGGTAAAAGTCCCGGTCAAATTTGGCAGTTAGATTTTATTGGACCACTGCCCATGTCTAAGGGATGTAGACATGCATGCACTGCTGTAGATACATTTTCTGGGGTCTTGGTAGTGCATCCATGTAAATTTGCAAATCAAATGGCCACACTTAAGTGTTTGAAAATGATACAGCAGTATTATGGTTTGCCAGTACGATTCAACTGATAATGGCACCATAGGAAATAAAGTGAAAGAGTGGGCCCAAGAACATCATGTTGAATGGATTTATCATATTCCCTATTACCCGCAAGCGGCGGGGTTAATAGAGCGAATGAACGGGCTTCTTAAAGAGACCCCTACGGAAGCTGTCAAAAGATCGCACTATGCGACAATGGAAACAGGAATTGACCTACTGCTGTGGATCAGCTGAACAATCGACCTTTAGGGTCAGGGATCCACACCCCTTGATAAGAATGATTTCAGGAGAAATGATAGAGCATACTACAGAAAGCATCAAAATGTGGAAAATTGATCCACAAGCGGAACTACCTGTCAGAGCAACTCCAGGCTCAGCAGGACTAGACTAAGAACATTGACTACTGTCACATTGGTACCTGATCCAAATTCAAGTGGTAAAAACAGGGCTAGGCCTACAGTGTCCGAAGGGCACATATGGCACTGTCCTGCCACGTAGTGGTCTATCACTTCAAAGGGCTAACTATTCAGGCCGGGTGATAGATGCAGATTATCAAGGTGAGATTGGAGTGGTTTGTCGATTATTTGGAGAACAACCCTGATATTGAATAAAGGGGATAAAATTGCTCATTAATCATTAACCTTGTGAATGGGGTTGGTACAGGCCTCAGATCAAGCAGGTGCCAAGTTTGGTGTGAAACAACCTAACGGACCGCCTAAGGCGGCAGAAATTATAGCTCAAGGGAATGATGCAACTGTTAGTATACTCTATCAGGGTGAAGAAAAATGGGTAAATGTGCCTGTATCAAAGTGTTATGTAAGAGAAGACTAATCGTGTCATTCTACCCGTAGTTACACTTGTGTTGTCTAGGCTCGGATTGATGCCCTGCTGGGAGTGCTGATCGGGCGATCGAGGACCACAAGAGGAGGGCGTCGCTATGGCAACCAGTGGAAGCCCCGGGATTGGAGGTTGTCGGCTGCTGGGTCATACTCCTCCTTGTAGGTGGTGCCATGGTCTCCGGTTGTTGGGGAATGACGGAAGGACATCAAGTGAGAGAAGTCCAACCACGAGTGGAGCTCGTCTGGAGAAATCTCACTAAAACAAGTCAACAGGACAATTTTACTTGTGCCACAAGCAACAGTGAAGACAAAGGTATATTGGCAAGTTACCTTTCCAAAAATTCCAATTTGCAGAAGACGTCGAAGGGCGTGGTATGACACTCTATTAGGAGGAACAGGAACTGTCCTGGGGGTGTCAAATACAGTAGATAATGAGGTAACCAGAACAATGTTATCAAACACTGGGAAATACTCGTCCCAAGTAGTTCATCAGGTTGGAGAGTGGATGCCCACAGCATTGGTAGGACTAATTTGTGGCAAAAGAATTTCAAATGGCAATTGGCATTCAGCGTATAGTTACAACGGGGAGCTATCATGATTGGAGAAGGATTTGGAACATTAGCAACACCTTATGGTTAAAGCTACATCCAGAATATACACAATGTAATGAAACAGTATGTACTGGGTATTGGACCCAGTACAATGTGACACAACCAAAGGTTGTTTGTAAATATCAAGTGTTACCTGTGATAACGACTAATGGCTATTGGTTCTTGCATATGGATGGAGAGTGGTTAGAACCAAAAACTAATACGACTTTTGATACCAAAATGTGTGACAAAACAGATAAAGGTATGGCCTGTGTGCTGCAAACGGGATATGCCAATCCATGTCTAACCGACTCAGAGGTTGTACTTTGTGACTGGACTAGGGAAACACCAAGAGAAATGTTGTGGCAGATTGGCCCACATGCTCTGTGTGTTGCAACAATGAAAAATAATTCACAAGTACCTTCGGTTCCGTTTACTGGCTGCCTGAACAATGTGCACTTATGGCATTGGGGAAACCGGACGTATCGTTTGACTAATTATTCTGTATCGAGTCGGCTGACTTCGGTACAGTGGGATGTATTGCATTCCCCATGGAGTCTTTCCCTGGAGCGTTTCAAATGCGCATTGGAACAATCTACGGAAATTCAGCAATTAATAGAGTCACTTACGTCCAACATCTCCAGTCTCATGGTGTCTACATTGATAGCTAGTGACCGGGTAAAACATGTGGCAAAATTAGTACAGCAAGCATCAGCACATCATTGGTGGGATATCTTTTCAGGGATGTCTGTCACTGCCAGGAGTACCTTAGTGCCACCTTTGATACTATTAATTATAGCAATATGTGTGATGACTTTTTGTAACACTTTTACATGTATCTATGTTATACGTTTAAGGCGAGAGGTGGAATGGGTAATATTTCAACGAATGCGATGAAATTGACACTGTTAATTCATGATCCTTTTTGGAGTAAACCAATATAATGTTACATTAGACCCACAACATCGGGTTTGTATGAGTATATGTTGGGACAGGTATACTCACGACTATATTACTCAAAATTTTGTTTTGTGAATCACTGGAAGAAATGTGGGAAATGCTATGGCAGGACATAATCGTTGGACTAGGCTGGAGCCCAGCCTTACCTGAATCTGTTGGTGGTTACATAAATTGACTGGTGCAAAACACCAAGAGTGGAATGTATAATAAAAATGTTATGTGCTGTTTTGCACCTGTCTTAAAGTAACCCTGAGAATGTATTTTGTATTTAATTTTGTTTTAGCACTCTGGGGTCAGTCTGAACTGGGAGCGAAGAGCGCTTTTTCTTATGTCTTTGTAAGAGAGAGAAAATAAACTTTCAGATGCCTGTGATATAGAAGAATTATGTGCGCCAGGGAGGTTGAGTTGGCCACTCAACCTCCCTTCGCGGACACACTAGAAAAGAGGGAGTAGAACCATGCTTCAACAGAGCCTGCTGCGGGTTAACGTACGAACGCCCAGCCGGTTGACAGGCGCACTCTGCTGAAGGTGTTGGCCCCTCCACCTTAAAGGCGTCACGGTAAGAGAAAAATGCGCTGCAACCACTTGTGTTTGATGTAACTGCTTTTGTGGGATAAATATACGCCTTTTTATTCTAGCAAAATGCAGTCTGTGTGATCATTTCTGTGTGCCGATCTGACCGAACCTTGTGTTTCAAAACATCCACGATCAACAAAGCCTTCACGTTGGAAATGATCTGGTTGATTCAGCGGGGTTTGAGCCTGTCAATCGGCGCTCGGAGCACGGCGCGCTCTCAGCAGCTGTGGGCAGTCTTTAAACCGGCTGGAGCACTCCTTAATCTATATAATCCCCATAAAATTGTCTCTGAAAGCCATCTGAATTTTCTGAATGGTGTCCACCTGGAGGTCTCTCACAGTTTCTGGAAAAATTTGATGCAGCAAAGCTCCAAATCGTTCAGACATTTATTCGCAATAAAATCCGACGAGAGGGGTGGACCACTGCTCACACAAAGCCTGCTCACAGGAGAATGACGCAACCGACAGGCGTGAAAAAACTCACGCATGCGCACGAAGGTTCAAGCTTGGCTGATGCAATCACACGTGATTCAAATCCATATGGTTTTTGAAAAAAATAAAAAGGTCTGATACTTTTCTAACAGACCTCGTATATAAAGTAATTATTTTGTAGCGGATTAATCATTTTCTGCCAAACCTTGGATGCTGAAAACACCTCTAATTGCTTCTGGAATGTTTCATCTGGACGCTTTTTTCCTCTGTTTCCTGCTTCATGTGGAACAGCTTAAGGTTAATGTTTTTATAGCTTGATAAAACAGTTCCTAGCTGTAAAAGTATGTCTGTAGTATGTTGATGTCTGTTGATTTAATATCTTGTTAATGGATCACATGAGCTCCACTGTGTGTGCACACTGAGACAGTGACTCATCATCACACTTCAAATGAGCATTTAGGCAGAACGCCAGCTCACAAAAGAGTGATTTTTCAGTCAATATTGGACGAACACAAACTTAAAATTTGGGTGACTGCGTGAAAGTGGATGTGTGTTTAAAGCCGCACAAGATATTAATTCCAGTGAAGCCGTTAAAAGCAGCGCAGAAGCTGGTCACCAGCACAGAAGGAGAACACGCAAAAGACCGATTTTGAAGACATAACACAAAGTTAAAAGTTGTATCACAGTGACATAAGCTGCGGAATAAATAAAGAATATATATATATATATATATATATATATATATATCTATATATATATATATATATATTATATATGATCCACAGGTGTATATAATAAAGCGGTCACCTCTGTATGCAGAATGGCAACGCCCGCAAAGAGCGCTTTTGCAGAAATAAACGGACAAACACAAAGTTTAAACACAGAGAAAAGTAAAACCAGCAAGCCACGGATGGAAAGGAAGCCAGCTAGGAAGAGCACAAAGGCAGCTGTCCATGAAAGGACAACAGCAGCACGTGTGCAAAAGAGGGATTTTGCAGAAATAAACGGACAAACATAAAGTTTATAGTGGGATCAGAGTTTGTGTGTTTAAAGCCGCAGAAGAAATAAAGCCAGCGAGCCGCGGAGCCAGCAAGGAGAACAGAGGCGGCTCTCCAGGAACCTGTGGTTTGGTTCTAGGTGGTCTGGTGCATTACAGGTGGACAGCAGCCTGGCGCACAGCGCACAACCACGGGTCTGTGCTGGACTGTCTATTTTTGGACTGTGTTTAAAAAAATGGGACATTTTTAAATGCTGCTGTGAATCTGTGAATTGAAAACCCACACTTTAAAGGGACCGGGTGTGGGAGGGCTGCAGGTTTGGACCAAACCCATGCCTAAACGTGCGCCAACATGGCGTAATCATAGTGCTATCATGGCACTACGTGGCTTAGTGTGGCTGATGCGAACCATTCGAGGCTCTAATGACAGATTGATCGTGGCTCATTAGAGGCTGCTACGAGGCACATGTGGGGTACAGAGAGGCACACAGAGGCACCTTCATAGCGGATACATGATAGATGAAAATGTGGGTCATTCTTCGAATAATCACTGACACACCCATGAGTGGCTCCTTATTCATCCTTAATTATTTGGTGGGACCCACGCTTAAATTTTGAACTTCTTGAAATTAGCACCACACTCAGAGAGGAGCCTCATTAACTGAAGATAATGCCTCTAAGAGCCACTCAGAGCCATGAAACTCCCACAATAGTTAAAGAAACCACCCTCTTGTAGCAAAGAAAACATGCTGCGTGGCTCATTATTCATTCTTCATTATTCGGTGGGACCCAGGCTTAAAGGCAGCTCCACGGTTTTGGTTTGTCTTTTTTTTTTAAACATAGTCACTCGGGTTAAAATTCTCTCTCTCTGTTCCGCACGCTGTCTCACAAGCACTGATGGTTCTCAGCAGAACCTAACGTCACGTGCCTCTGTTCAGAAACCTCCCTCTCGGTCTGCAGCCAGTTGACTCCACGCATGTGCACACACACCGACAGTGCCGTCGGTAAACTGCGCATTTTTGACAGCTTTGAACAAGACGTCCACTGTTTTAATCGGCTGTCTTTTTCAAGTTTGAATGTCCAAATGAAGGCAGGTTGGCTCGCTGCCTAAAACTATGAATTGAGAGCAAAACAAAGACTTAAATAAAATAACGACTCATCAACTGATAAATTAGTTGTCGACAGTTTCAATAGTCGACGTAGTCATGACTAATCGACTAGTCGTGGCAACCCTAGCGTTTATAGATCGTATTTTGCTTTCTTTATGTCAGTGTAGTATTATTAGTTTGTGCTTATTCCTTGCCAAAGCCCCGGGCGTTGAAAGGAGGGTCAAGCTGATGTGAGAGTTTTTTCTCCATTGGTTCGTTTTCCACTTCGGTAACCCTCCATAGGTTTTTGCTGACATGCTAAGGCAAGGAATGGTAGGCAGTTATATTTCGGTTGTGTTTATTTTTGATTGAGCCAATCTGTGGTCTCAAAGGAGATGGACCCGGGGGTACCTGTTGGTGTGCGGAACATGAGTGGTCAGTTCGGGTATTTGTACCCTTCGTCCTTGGATCAATTGGGGCTGCCGGTTGGTACTGCCAGTTCATCGGTGAGAGTGCGGTGACTTTAACCCCAGACGCAGGCAGACTGAATCAATCTAGCTGGGGATCGGACCAGAATGACACTAGCTGGGACCTCTCATATGTTCCTGGAATCTTTGCTGTCCCATGTCAAGAGCCAGCTGTGCTGGTGCAAGCCCCGTGTTGCAGTGGGTGGGCACACTTCCGATAATCCGATAACAGATAATTATCGAAGATAATGTTTTCGTTATCGGATTATCTTTTTAGATAACTTTAAAAACCATTATCGGACTAATTATCTTCCGATGAATTGTCCTCCGATAACTTTTAGACCGATAACGCAGTAAACCCAGCTGAACAACAGCAAACGTTTTTAAAATTTAAAATCAGTTGAGACCTATCTGTTAAAAGTTTCCTAACAGATGTATATAGTTCTACCCTCTGCAAACAGTAGAGAGATACTTCCAGGAAAAACCACTCTACCTCTACAGTCAAAAAAAAAAAAACCATTTCCTTTAACACCATACTGATATGTTGGCAATATCACCTAAGTCATCCAGAGGCATACATTTTTAACTTATGGTTGAAATTTTAACAAAATTAATTTTGGACATGTTATTTAAAATTACTGTCATGTCTGAAGTTTTATAAAGTGAAAATATCAGATATATGTTTTAGTTTAAAATAATGTGCTAATTTTTAAGGTTTTGTGAGCACATGCTGAGCCCAGCAGTGCATTATGGGTAGGACAGGTTGTTCACAACAGGACAAATGCATTACAGACACTCTATTCAGGCTCCACGGACAGCAGCATTAAACTCTAGTGCCTAAAACTCTCGTGAATATATTCTCTGGGTTTATAGACGTTATTGTATTTGCATTTGTTAAATTCCACGCATCTTAAATGTAGCAGATGGATTATCTGGGATTTTGTTTTGGAAAGATTTCAAGGACTCTACTGCCATCTACTGGCCAGTGGTGTTCATGGCCGTATTTATTTTATTTATTTATTTTTTACAAATTAAGTTTAAAAACAAACAACAACAACAAAAGAACATTACAAGACAGCTCTGCAGTGTTTGCACAGGCACGGTGCGAGCGGTTGGACACTTGTAGCTCTGCAGCAGCAGGAAACCCTCACGACTGCCGACCAGAATAATATCAAACAGGTTTGATTTTCATTCGACCATACGATCGGCGATCAGGAGATGGTCGTCAGATGTTAAACGCAGCTTGTTACTCCATGTACACTACACAATGCAGGACGTGCGATTAACCTGAAACTTGGTTCAAAAAATTCTCTCGCACAGTGTAAAGCCAACATTTATGTGTCACTATTGAGTGCACGTTTACAACATCATAAAACGTGCGCACATTCTCTCCACATGTAAAACATTTTGCGATGACACTTCCAGGGCTCCGTAAAAATGCCTGTTTTTACTAATAAAAAATGGAATATTTTACAAAAGCACATGTATCTCAATTATCTGGTAACACCAACACACGACACACGTCACATTAACGTGTTGGTTTACATAATGAATGACTGAACCAATTAGTGTTTAGCAGAGGCAGAATTAGTGCATTATTCAACATTAAAGATATTGTTATATTTTAACTTTGTACAAATGACAGAATTGACATTAATGGAGTTATTCTATCAGTATTCACACAAAACCATAAGTCAGGATGCCCTTTATTTTCAAGACCTCCACCTGACCGGAGCATTGTGAGTGGTAGAGAGTGGTTTTGTGACTGCTCTCAGGGTTGCTTCAGTGCTGTAGCCATGTAGCTTCCAGCAGTGGCAGCATGTTCAAACATAGAATGCTGACTCATTGTTTGAGTCTTATATCGCTTCTAAAAGTGATCATGCTGTTGAAACTCAAATTCAGCTTGTTAGTAGTTGCAAATGTACCAGAAAAAACACTGGAATTTATCGGTTGTCTGTAACTTCTGATACATTTTTGGGTGGTTTATGGTTTATCTTTATCAAAGATAACTTTTCAGTTATCTGATTATCTGTTATCGAAGTTAATGTTTTGGTTATCTGTGCCCCCACTGCCGTGCTGTCCATCTGTTGCCCAGTTCTGCGCAGTTGGTTGACATGATAAAATCATTTCATAAGGGTGAAATGTTCATGCTTATCGCCGAAACATTGATGTTATATATCATTGATTCACCCATTTTTCTGCTTAGGTTATGTAAGGTTATGTTTCATAGGAATGGTGTTCCCACCGCTTTTATCTCCTTGCATTTGCCCAGTAATCTACAACCCCAATTCCAATGATGTTGGGAGGTTGTGTGAAATGTAAATAAAAACAGAATACGATTTGCAAATCCTCTTCAACCTATATTCAACTGAATACACCACAAAGACAAGCTATTTAATGTTCAAAGTGATCGACTTTTTGTTTTTTTGTGCAAATATTGGCTCATTTTGAAATGGATGTCTGCAACACATTACAAAAGCTTGGACAGGGGCAACAAAAGACTGGGAACGTTGATGAATGTTCAAAGAACACTGTTTGGAACATTCCACAGGTGAACAGGTTAATTGGAAACAGGTGAGTGTCATGATTGGGTATAAAAGGAGCATCCCCAAAAGGTAAGTTAGTGTTTAAAGGTCGTCACATGTAATTACCATTCCGGTTCGCAACACAACATCAAAGTATTCATGATTGTAAGTCTATCTGTGCACATGTGGTAATAATAGTAGTTGATGATGTATTTTGTTGATCAAAATTAGTGACGAAGAGAAACTGAAGTGTTTTGAACCACTGAATCAATATGAAGCAATGGTTCAGTGTTTTGAAGCTTTTGATACAATACATCTTTAGCATAACATTTGTATGGAACAATAAAGGTGAAGATGCCATGAAACAGGCTCTGTTATGTATGCTTAATAATAAAGGTTTTATGTGCTTCTTGAAATTTTATGTTTTCATTTAAAACATTAATAATATACTTGTGTTATAATGTGATTGTGCCATCATCAAATACTGTATGTACAAGAGATATAAATTGTGAAATGCTTGTGCAACTAGGGACTGTTATGACCATTTTACATATTTGAATTTACATATAAATAAACTGACAAATTTTATGATGTTAGACAACAATGAGCTTCCCCTATTTGAAAGACCAGCAGTCGCCACTGCTTGATTACAGTTGTACACTGAGTCACTGCTCTATGGTGAAGGTCCCTTATCTGCTTGAGAAGGAGAGACAACCGCAAGGCTGGGTGTCCCCAGTTTATTTACGCTGCCTAATTCAAACACCATTACGATACATGCGGTTCACGCAATATGGGTGGATCGCCCCTCTGTCGCTGTGAAGGAACCGGTTGCAAGAAACAGGTCCACTCATTGTAACGTGGAGAAGACTCTCACTTTCTAGAAAACCTCACTGTACCACTGTTTGGGGTTCTTTCTGAACCAGATCCTGCATGAGCTATGTTCATTAAGTACCCAAATCTGTCTGACATCACATGAAATTTCAATAAATTTTATTTCTCTGTATTTGCTGAGTTTTTAATTGGAACAGAACCACTGAAGTTGTTTTTGTCTTGTCTTCATATTTGAGTAAAACATGTCATGTAATACAACAAATGAAAGGGTTTCTTGAAAAGCCTCAGAATATATCAACAGTTTTGCATTATGACATCATTCCGGTGACGTCATAATGACAAAAAGGTGCAATTTATTTTATTTTTAAGGGTGTGTGAAAAAGTGTGCCAGTCATCTAGGATAATCTTTAAAGCACACAAGTAGACACTTGAGGAAGACCTGCTTTAGGTGTTTGAAATGTAAGGTCAAAGGTCAAGGTAAAAGTAGGGTCAAACACTAAAATCATGAAAGCAACTTTGCTGGTCACAATTTTAAAATGTCCCCACATTTAGCATGAATATAGTGAATGACCTTGCCCATAAACCATTACCTGGGATAAGCGAACAACCTTGACCTTCAGGGTTTACTTGGAGGTCAAAGACAACCTACAATAGGTCAAATTTCATATTAAGTAAAACATGTCTCGTAATAACCAAATTATATGGCTTGATGAGAGGATTTAGAACATATCAAAAGATTTGCGTTATGATGTGATTTGGTGATGTTATGATGCAGAATTTTGATACTTAAGGGTGTGAAAAAACATGCAACCATCTTGGGTTGTCTTCAAAATGTACACCTCGAAACTTGAAGAAAACCTCTCTTGACATGCAAAAACACTGAGGTCAAAGATCAAGGTCAGTAAATTAACTTTCCTGAAGACATTTTCTTGAATTTTTGCATCCAAATATCAGGAAATTATAGGGTTGGCCTTGAAAAAGTGCCATTGCCTCAGAAAAGCAAACGACCTTGACCTTCAGGGCTTTCCGTGAGTTCACATGTGACCTAAACGTAGGTCAAATTTCTTTTCCGAGGGAAACATTGTTTGGTAAATCAGATGAAAGGTCTTTGTGACTGCTTTCCAAAGATATCATGATTGCTCAGGTATGACGTCATTGAGTGGCATGATGACGGAAAGACTGGGTCAAATTACATTAAAAGATGTGGTGCAGGCAGTTCTTTTCATGGTATTGTCTTCAAAATGCACCCATGGACACTTGGTGAATATTCTTCTCTTGACACACAATGTGGTCATTCCTCGTGGTAGTCTCTCTTGTTCACCCATCACCCCTCAGGGTGACAGTTTTCATTTAATTTGTGGACTTGCTTATTGTAATTTAAGGGTCACGGTGCACAATCGCAGCCCGCTCCGATCAATGAAATCACCCAAAACAGGAAACACCCTGTAGTATATTTTAATTTCAGCCTGTAATTTTAACTTTCCATTAATGTGACTGCACAGTCAAATCAACATTCAAGCAGAAACTATTTATTTCTCAATCCAATAATGAAATAAAAACTCAAGCAGTCTATACTACCGCTGGAGCCTAACCCAGGGCAAAAGGCGGGGTTCACCCTGGACAGGAAGTGAGTCTCTCACAGGGCCACATGAAGACAGACAAGTTCAGCTGTCATGGGTGCTCAAGTGTTTCATACCAAATGTCCCTTCACAGTTCATGTACCTCCATGTTTATGTTTTGCAGCATCAGTATGGAGAACATTCTATGAATAATTGAAATACTGCAGTAAAAAGTCATGTGGATAATTCTTCTCATTTATTATGACATATTAAGAACATGCACCCTGACAGTGATTAACACGCCCACTGATTATTTTTCATGCTGCTACATAATCTAAACCACATTTTGACACATCATCCCAAATACTAAAAATGTTCATATGTGTACTTTCACTCCAGTTCTGAGGTGACAGTGTGTGACTGTGTACCTTGTCATGCAATAAAATATACATATAGACAATACCACAAAGCCACACATTGCTAAACATCATGTGGAGTTGACTTCACAGGGCGATAATTCAGCTGTCAGCTTCTTCAAATAACATCCACATTAACACCAGCGACATTGCAGACTGTTGCAGCTCAGACCTGAGTCTGACTGAAAATCTCTGAGAGATCTGAAAATGGCTGTGCACCGACACTCCCCATCCAAGTTGATGAAGATTGAGAGGTGCAGCAAAGAGAAATGGGTGAAATTGCCCAAAGATAGTTGCACCAAGCTTGTGGCATCATATTCAAGAAGACTTGAAGCTGTAACTGCTGCCACAGGTGCATCAAAAAAGGCTGTGAATACTCATATACATGTGATTTCTTTGTTTTTTTATTTTTAATAAATTAGCAAAAATTTCAAAACACTTTTTCATGTTGTCATTATGGGGTACTGTGAGTAGAATTTTAAGAGAAAATATGAATGTACTCCATTTTGGAATAGTGCCGTGAATACTTTCCAGATGCACTGTGTACATATTATATACATACACACACAGCTTTTCTCATCCCCTTGACCGCCTTTCCCAAATTGGTGGTCTGGTACAAAATTCTGATGTGGTGTTATTTTAAGCCATGTAGATGCAACCAACTATCAGCAAAAAAAAAAAAAAAATGCTTGAGAGTGGAGAGTATTACTGTATTAGTCATTCAATTTTTGGACACAAAGTTGCAGTAGAACACTGAGATCTAGCACCTGTGATTGCAGTCGGTCTGGTGGATGATGAAGTTCTAACGTGTGGCAAGTTGTAATGTCAGTCTCTGACCTGTCACTCACTGGGTTTTCATTACAAATCCGTGCAAAGGTCCAGCAATATTTTCAGACTGTCGATAAAAGTAGTTGTGAAACGACAGGGTTTCCACTTAGTTATGGAATAATGCTGCTAGTTTTGTCCTCTTGCAAGAGCTGTATTTCCAACAGGAAGCCCCCCCAAAAAATGTTTATCATCCTTGCCTGCATGTTGAAATCCGTCCACATAATTTTTTACATTTTTTATTTTATTTTTTTTGGCAAATTTTATTGACGGTGGTATAGCTGGTGCAAGAACCGGCATGTCCGCTAGGTGGCCAGTGTGCATTGGCTGAAGACCGTCAAAAGTTTACAGAGCCGGACCCAGAACTTATTCCTTGTCGTCATTGACAACCACAGAAGTAGTGGCGGCTGGCCCATAGGGGGCGCTCGGGCGCTGCTTTGACAGATGTGGAGGTGAAAAATTATAAAATGTATTTTTTAAAAACATATTATCAATGTCACTTATACTTAATAACTGAATAGTATGTGCCTAATCTGAATTATTAAAACATTTCCACCAACTCTCAATCAACAGCGCATTTCCACCAACAGAACGTATCATTTCTCTTCTTGGGCGATCACTTAAAGAGCCTCTTGAAGTCTAGTGAAATAGCCAATTTTGTATGGTTGCTAAGAAAAAATAATATTTGGCCAATCAGCACTGCCAAATTTAATGGCTTGGGTCACCCCTGAAAATGCTGCTGTTTTTGGCAGAAACAAAAACCCCACCAACGTTTGGGTTATTTATTCTTTTGTTTCCGTGTGTTTGCTGGAGTAAGCTGAAGAACTTTGGGACACAGTTTATGGGAGGTGAGGGGGGAACCTGGGATAAAGGAGTGACCACAAACTGTCACACACTGGCTGCGCTCATGTAGGTGGCTCGGGCTCGGAGTTTGGTAGGTGGAAAAGAAGCAGCACGACGCCAACTAAAACCAGCTCTCAGCCTTACTTCTTACAAATAGAGCCAAGTCTGTTTGAGTTTTGAGTTGTTTGTATGTTTTTTATGGAGGCGTGTGGTCGCACATTGTGCTCAGGTTTGCGAGAAAAAAAATGCGCAAACTGCTTCGATGAATAGTTCAGAGCGGGACGACTGTCGTAACGTAAGGTGTGAGGATTTGGAGAAAAGTTTTCTGGATCGAGTCTCGGCTGTGGATTTGACTTTTGGCAGCTCTTCGCTTCTTTCAGCTGAGTCGCTTCTCTCAATTTTATTCTGTCTGTCTCTCTCTTTCTCTCTCACACACACACACACACACACACACCACCTTCTCTCCCTCTCTTTTTTGGAAGGTGGTGTGAACATTGTAGTATGGAGGCTACATAATGATCTTTTGTCAATTGAGGAATTTTTCTACATTTTGAAAGAGTCTAAATTTGGTGATATTTTCTGTTCTGTTAGGGTCGGTGTCATTGTGAAATCTATGACCTGTTTGGCTGAAGATAATGGCAGTGCAGTACAGTTTGGTGTACTATGTGAGTAACTGGTGTCAAATGGTGAAATGTTCCTTGCTCAAGAACTTGAGTGTTGTATTGGATTTGATACTGTTCCTTTCCAAAGTATAAATGAGGCCTAATATAGCTGTAAATGGTTAACTTTATCTGTGAAACTGCCAATTTTGAGAAGGACATGAAATAATTATTGCAGAATTGTAGTAATTTTCCAACTGTTCATTTGAATGCCTGCACTGGACTAGGCAGGGAAATCAATTGGCACACCAGCCCCACCAAGATGTTTTTTCACCAGCCACCACTGCACAGAAGCGAGGACCATGCCGTTTATCGTGATAGAGATTGCCAACAAAGCCAAAAAGCTGAAGCCATGGTACAGAGTGAGCGTTCCCTCCAAAGCAACCATAAGCGATATTTACAGCCAGTATGCATGTGGTGTGCTGGACATTGGAAATAGCTTGGATGTTAAGTAGATCGGTTGCAGGTAAGTTTTTCTTTGTTTACTGCTTCTTCCATTGTGACTCATTAGTGCCAAAAAGTATTCACGCTTGGTACTTCTGGCAGCTTGGCCCGGCCCGTGAGGTTTTTTTTGTACAACTGCAAGATATTTCTGGCATTATGCACATATTTATGTGGATTTTAATCCAATACTATTGCAGAGCTTTGAGGCTGTTTTGTCATAGTTCAAAAAGGGAAGTTTCATGTTGCAGCCTCAAAATTTTACTGTATTGTTTGTTCTCTGAGTTTTTTTTTTTTAATGGTGCATTTACACATAGGCAGGACGCGTTACGAATGTCATACATGCATCATTCGTAGCACATTCCTGACATTCTTAATGTGACTTAACGCAACTGAGTAGGTTTCTTAATAGTGCGTGTTGGTGCGTGATCTTCGTGATTTTCATGGAGCATGTTTTCTCTGACGTGCGCACAATTAAACTCTGCTGCACCACATTGAGTTTCATTGCTGCAGTATGCTAAAGCAGGATAGTGACGCCAAGTTGGCTAAAAGTTTTGTTCCAATGCTCATCAGCATGCTCCTGCAGGTGTTCCACCTGCTGCTGCTGTGCCTGATGTTTGGGAAAACGAGCAAGACGAGAGCCGTGTGGAACCAAACATCTGGCTCTCTCCGTCTCCTGCTCCTCTCTGCGCCACTCCATGGCACAGAGACCAACTAAGAATGCAGTCACAAAGTTCTTCTGCTGTGGATTTTGAGGAGCAAACTGAAGTGATCTGAACTGTTCAGCATCTGATGGATGAATATGGGTGTGTGTGTGTGTGTGTGTGGAGACAATTCGCCTCATTCACAACGTGACACAACGTAACAATGCGCTGTTACGTGCAATAGCGTGGAACATCACACAACAGTGCGGAACATTATTCTTGATGGTACGTAATGGTTCCTGATAATTCGCCAGCAACACGTGCCATTAATCGTAATGCGTGGTAACAGGTTGCAGCAGTTCCTGAGGACACCTGACGCCTCTGCCTTAAATCATCACATTCGTGATCAACGGCCAAGAATGTATACTTTGTGGCATTCGTGACTTGTTGTTATGTGTAAACGCAGCATAAATCTGCCCTCCCTCATCTCTGTGTTTCCTGATGTTAAAAATAAACTTTTTTTTTTTTAATGGGGCCTAATTGTAGCGGAAAGGTATGTCCGGCAAAATATTACCATTTTGGGGTTATTTATTTTCAATGGCATCTTGTTGTAGCGTTATCTCTTATAACATTTAACAAGCTCTCATCTCTTACTTCATCCGCTCGTACTGTGCCATGTATTTTCGAATGTCATCTCATGCTTTCGGTACGTCATGTGACCTGTAAAAGCAAAAAAAGTGTTTCCATTCAATTGAAAAACTAACGTGCATAAAAACGTTTTTCTTCTTCGAAAAGCATGTGTTTCCATTAAGTGTATTTTCAACTCTATTTAGAAGGGAATGGAAACCCGCCCACCGAAGAGGCCAGAGTAAATCAGTAGCTCCTCCTTCTTGCTGATCTCCACATGTAGTAACGTAACGTGTGACGCTCCAAGACAATTAACTGCCACGTCATTCTGAGCCGGGCTCCAAAGGTTCATCTTCAGCACACAGGATGTGAAGCAATCATTTCTTGCGTGGGACCTTCTCACCAAGTGGAACTTCAGTCATAAGTTTCTGTAGAGACCACAGAGTGACATCACCATCAACCATAACTAAACAAGACAAGAAATAAAAGTGTTTTTTTTTTGTGATTACTTTTCCTTTAGAACTGCCATGAAAGAGCTGCCCTGAATGCATCACAGGCACCGCCTTACAGCATGTCCTGGAAATAAAAGCTAAATATACACTTTATGAAAAATCCTGCTCAATCAGTGGATAAGGACCTGGCATGCGATTATGTGGACCTGGCTGGACAAGACACTTTGTCTCTCTCAGTCCACCCTCCTGTAAATGGGTATCGGCCTTAGCTGGTGGAGTGACGTGCATCGGAGTGGCATCCAGGGGAAGTCGCTAACTCACATTAGTTTCACACTACAGAATCCAGAAATGAGCACCGGCACCAACCGGCCCCTCAGGTCAATACAGGAGTGACATCTCTTCTTGGGTCACAGTGAATGGACTGCATTGCCACATGTTTTCATCAGATGTACAGTAGTGTTCAGAATAATAGTAGTGCTATGTGACTAAAAAGATTAATCCAGGTTTCGAGTATATTTCTTATTGTTACATGGGAAACAAGGTACCAGTAGATTCAGTAGATTCTCACAAATCCATCAAGACCAAGCATTCATGATATGCACATTCTTAAGGCTATGAAATTGGGCTATTAGTAAAAAAAGTAATAATAGTATAGTAAAAATAATAGTAGTGTGGCATTCAGTCAATGACTGTCAATTTTGTGAAGCAAACAGGTGTGAATCAGGTGTCCCCTATTTAAGGATGAAGCAGGCACCTGTTTTTCTCTTTGAAAGCCTGAGGAAAATGGGACGTTCAAGACACTGTTCAGAACAACAGCGTAGATTGATTAAAAAGTTGATTGGAGAGGGGAAAACGTATACGCAGGTGCAAAAAATTATAGGCTGTTCATCTACAATGATCTCCAATGCTTTAAAATGGACAAAAAAAAAAAACAGAGACGCGTGGAAGAAAACGGAAAACAACCATCAAAATGGATAGAAGAATAACCAGAGTGGCAAAGGCTCACCCATTGATCAGCTCCAGGATGATCAAAGACAGTCTGGAGTTACCTATAAGTGCTGTGACAGTTAGAAGACACCTGTGTGAGGCTAATTTATTTGCAAGAATTCCCTGCAAAGTCCCTCTGTTAAATAAAAGACGTGCAGAAGAGGTTACAATTTGCCAAAGAACATATCAACTGGACTATAGAGAAATGGAGGAATATTTTGTGGACAGATGAGAGTAAAACTGTTCTTTTTGGGTCCAAGGGCCGCAGACAGTTTGTGAGATGACCCCCAAACTCTGAATTCAAGCCACAGTTCACAGTGGAGACAGTGAAGCATGGTGGTGCAAGCATCATGATATGGGCATGTTTCTCCTACTATGGTGTTGGGCCTATATATCGCATACCAGGTATCATGGATCAGTTTGGATATGTCAAAATACTTGAAGAGGACATGCCCTTGAAATGAGTGTTTCAACAAGACAATGACCCCAAGCACACTACTAAACATGCAAAATCTTGGTTCCAAACCAACAAAATTAATGCCTCACAGATGTGAATAAATCATGAAAAACTGTGGTTATACAACTAAATACTAGTTTAGTGATTCACAGGATTGCTAAAAAAGCAGTCTGAACATAATAGTTTTGAATTTGTAGCGTCAGCAGCAGATGCTACTATTATTGTGTATTATTTTATACTAATAGCCCAATTTCATAGCCTTAGGAGTGTGCATATCATGAATGCTTGGTCTTGTTGGATTTGTGAGAATCTACTGAATCTACTGGTACCTTGTTTCCCATGTAACAATAAGAAATATACTCAAAACCTGGATTAATCTTTTTAGTCACATAGCACTACTATTATTCTGAACACTACTGTAGATATTCAAAGTCCTTTACAGTGGCGCTACGCATGCACACACACACACTGTTTGTCAGCATGCAACCATGCAAGGTGCTCAACCTCACACAAAGAGCAGTTTTTGGAATTCAGTACCCTGCCAAAGGGACCTTCCTGATTTTGCTTTGAGATAGGAACTCGAGCACCTGATCATGTGCCTGCCTGCCTGTCTAAGGGCCCCTTCACATATAACATGATGTTGAGCGAAAGATGCAGAAACCGGAAAAAAAATCTGTGAACCAAAAATGAAATGGGGAACCGCAAAACATTCCACCTGCTGTCGAGAGGGACACACGGTCGGACAGGCGTGCACAATACCATCGCCGCGGTATCGTGCACGTTCGTGTTCAAGTGCGAGCATGTGGAAAGTCGCGCACACAGCAACAGAGCAAAAATAAATAAATAAATAACCACCACAATTTGTAATACTCATACTCTCATGAAGAGGTCCTGGCTTCCCGTCTCATGGCGTGTCTAGCGTGCAGTGATCCGCTGCAAATGTGATATGTGTTTTAATTATTGCAATGTTGGAAAATCCCGCAGTGACGTGCCTCGCTGTGATTTTCTGCAGGGCACGATATTCACCAGTATTGCGGTGCGCTGATGCAACGGACAGCTGAAGCAATATGTTTTAATTTATTTCCATGTGAGGACAGCAAGCTGACATCGGTGCTTCATGGTGAAGTTATGCGATGTCATATCCTACAAGCCACTACAGGTGTTCCCCAGCTGTGACATGCAAGCACAGATATCTGAACAGCTGCAGGTCATGGATGTCGCTGCTGCGGGGGGAAAAAAAAACAAAATACACACACACACCATCAAATAACACCATAATTTATAATATTTAATTCCTCTTATTGAGCGGACAATATAAGTATGAACCTTCTGCTCCTTTGTATATGACCCATGGTCATAGACGTACAGTCATGAAATGACATGAATAAAGCAGTGTGCTCTTATCAGACACACACCGCGACCATAGCTCACATGTGGGTGACGTGACATTCAGATCACCAGCTGAGTGTACACATGATCTAACGGTCCATTTCACTTGACACAGCCTGTCAATGTGCGCGCCGTGCGCCCACTGCAGCACTCTATATTCATGCTGGCTGTGCAAATGACCCCACATTTCCTAAGTGCTCCGTGAGTGGTATTGGATGTTCGTGTGTGGCACCTGGAATTCATCCGACACCTGCCAAGAGAGGGATCAAATGGTTACTTGCAGGGCACTCTCTGTCTTTTGGCCACTGGTATGTGCGAATGGTTGTGGCGACAGCTGTATGAGGCATTAGAGGCTGCTCCAGTTATTCACAAATGGCATGCGCTTCCTCCCTCGTGCGCCATTCGGCCTCATTTGTGCTATGTGTGAAGGGGCCCTAATCTCTACCATCACATTCCCACATTGCTACTTTGATGGCTTAACCCTCTGATGACTGACTCAAGGTTCAGAAAGTTTAATTTGATGCTGTGTCAAAATGAACTGAAGCCAACGGCACGATGGAAAGACAGGAAAGCGTGTTTAGCTTTGATTATCAGTAACATTTATAACACGGTTTTTTGGATGAAACATGAAAACGTGAAGCCTGCCTCACAACTCACTGCATGTGTGGTGGACACGAATGGGTCGCAGGAAGTGGCAGCCAGCAGTCATGCTGCAGGTATCCAGGGGAAATTTGTGAAAGAGTATGTGCATCATACTTGTCACGCACAGGCTGTCCTGTACGAGGAGTGGGGAATATTGTGCTGTCAACCCATGCCAATCGTATGTCTGACACACATGATCCGTGCATGTCCCAAATTCACCCACACTCTATGTCTGGGCTTACCATGTCTGTCCAAAGTCCTCCCCCACCCTCTGATCCAACTCACCACCAGATGGTGATCAGTTGACAGCTCTGACCCTCTCTTCACCCGAGTATCCAGAACACGTGGCCTCAGATTAGATGATACGATCACAAAATCAATCATCGACCTTCGGCCTAGGATGCTTTGGTACCATGTATGCTTATGAGCATACTTATGTTTGAACACGGTGTTCGTTATGGACAGTCCATGATTAGTGCAGAAGTGCAACAAGAAATGACCTCTCTGGTTTAAACAAGGAGGACGTTCCTCCTAACCACGCCTCTCCAGATGTCTCTGTCATTGCCCAAGTGTGCATAAAAGTCCCCCAACAGAATAATGAATTCCCACCGTGAGGCCCCATACAGGACAGCATACTCCGAACTGCTGTTTGGTGCATACGCACAAACAACAGTCAGAGTTCTCCCCGCTGCCACCCGAAGGCCCATGGAGGCGACCATCTCATCTACTGGTGTAAACGCCATCTTTATACTTAATCTGTACAGTAGTGTTCAGAATAATAGTAGTGCTATGTGACTAAAAAGATTAAACCAGGTTTTGAGTATATTTCTTATTGTTACATGGGAAACAAGGTACGAGTAGATTCAGTAGATTCTCACAAATACAACAACACCAAGCATTCATGATATGCATACTCTTAAGGCTATGAAATTGGGCTATTATTTAAAAAAAAAGTAGAAAAGGGGGTGTTCACAATAATAGTAGCATCTGTTGTTGACACTACAAACTCAAAACTACTATGTTCAAACTGCTTTTTCAGCAATCCTGTGATTCACTAAACTAGACTTTAGTTGTATAACTACAGTTTTTCATGATTTCTTCACAGCTGCGAGTCATTCATTTTGTTGGTTTGGAACCAGGATTTTGCTCCTTTACTAGTGTGCTTGGGGTCATTGTCTTGTTGAAACACCCGTTTCAAGGGCATGTCATCTTCAACATAAGGCAACAGTATTTTGACATATTCCAACTGATCCATGATACCTGGTATGCGATATATAGGTCCAACACCATAGTAGGAGAAACATGCCCATATCATGATGCTTGCACCACCATGCTTCACTGTCTTCACTGTGAACTGTGGCTTGAATTCAGAGTTTGGGGGTCGTCTCACAAACTGTCTGCGGCCCTTGGACCCAAAATGAACAGACTCGGTCCACAAAATATTCCTCCATTTCTCTTTAGGCCAGTTGATGTGTTCTTTGGCAAATTGTAACCTCTTCTGCACGTCTTTTATTTAACAGAGGGACTTTGCGGGGGATTCTTGCAAATAAATTAGCTTCACACAGGCGTCTTCTAACTGTCACAGCACTTATAACTCCAGACTGTCTTTGATCATCCTGGAGCTGATCAATGGGTGAGCCTTTGCCATTCTGGTTATTCTTCTATCCATTTTGAAGGTTGTTTTCCATTTTCTTCCATGCGCCTCTGGTTTTTTTTGTCCATTTTAAAGCATTGGAGATCTTTGTAGATGAACAGCCTATAATTTTTTGCACCTGCATATAAGTTTTCCCCTCTCAAATCAACTTTTTAATCAAACTACACTGTTCTTCTGAACAATGTCTTGAACGTCCCATTTTCCTCAGGCTTTCAAAGAGAAAAGCATGTTCAACAGGTGCTGGCTTCATCCTTACATACTAATAGCCCAATTTCATAGCCTTAAGAGTGTGCATATCATGAATACTTGGTCTTGTTGGATTTGTGAGAATCTACTGAATCTACTGGTACCTTGTTTCCCATGTAACAATAAGAAATATACTCAAAACCTGGATTAATCTTTTTAGTCACATAGCACTACTATTATTCTGAACACTACTGTGTATATATATATATATATATATATATATATATATATATATATATATATATATATATATATATATTTCTTTTCTTTCATATAAACCACATAATCAGATTTTAAATCAGTTGGTCTGGACTGTGCGGGGTACAAAGTGTCCAGAGGTGGAGGTGTCCATCTCTTTTCTTTGGTAGCATATTCCTATATGCATGTACATCTATTACAAGATGCATAATGTTTCAAAAAATGGTTAGAAATGAAAGTAAATTAAATGTAAAGTAAATATATATTGTCCGTCAACCGCTGACAGTTTCTGACAGACCATGGTGTGGTGAGTATACTCAACATCAACAACCTTTACTTTTATTGTTTTTTGCAATGTACAAAAAAACCCAATACGTCCTCCTAATTAAATTGTTTGTCAAACTGATGTTTTATTGAATTGATGAAATATATATGCAGTGGTGGGCACAGTTCTGCTAATCCGCTAACTATCAAAGATAATGTTTTCGTTATTGGATTAGCTTTTCAGATAACTTTGAAAACCATTATCGGACCAATTATCTTCTGATAAGTTTTGGTCCGATAATGTTTAGACCGTGAACATTTTTGCAGATGTAGTTTTTTGTAGTAGATGCATAGTTCTATCCTCTTCAAATAGAGAAGAGCTGGTTCCAGAATAAACTGCTCTATCCTCCACAGGCAAAGGAGAACAGGTCATAGAAAAGAAAAAAACTCATTTCTTTTGACCCCATACTAATACGCTAGTAATAGCACCCAAGTCATCCAGAGCCTTACAGTTTTAACTTGTGGTTAGAATTTTACCCAAACTAATTTCGGACAAGGTATTTAAATTAACGTCACGTCTGAAGTTTTATAAAGTGAAAATATCAGATATATGTTTTAGATTTAAAGTAATGCACTAATTTTGAAGGTTTTAGTGTGGACATGGTGTGTGCGCAGTGCATTATGGGTAAAAGTTCACAACAGCAGAAATGCATTTGAGACGTTCTGATCAGGCTCTACACGGACAACAGCATTAAACTCTTTGTATATTGTGCCTAAAACTCTCATGAATATATTCTCTGGATTTATGGACGTTGTTATTGTGTTTGTTTTACGTAAAAATGCCAGAAGAAGCCCAGGTTGCTTTTCCAAAAGCCGAAATTGTGATTCAGGCTGTGTGATATAACCGGCGTCAAAATGCATAGAACACTGCCATCTACTGGCGACCGGTTATATCACAGTGTTGTCGAACGCAGGATTTTAAAATTATCTGTAGGTTTCCAAAACCTGAGAGACCACACACGTGGAGATAAAAACAAATCATAGATCTGACAGGTTTAGTTGTACAGTGTGTGGTGTCAGCCACACGGTAAAAACAACACACACAAACACATTTCACACATGAACATTCCCAGTCAGACACCTCGCTTTCTGATTGGCTGCATGTCACATTTAGCTCCTCACGTCCTTCTGAGCAGATCGGAGTGCTCTTACAAACCACACATGGCAGGAATATCTGATGAGATTATATTTAGCGTCATCACAATTGTCAGGGCGTCCTTAAGATTGTCGGAAGGGGAAGATCGGGTCCGATATCAGCCTAATTATCTTGCCATGTGAACCAGGCTTCATGTTATGACGCCTCACGGAGAGACTGATTGTTGCATTATGACATTGCACCGAACATGTTTTCACTATTATTTGATTTCTTTCTGTGACTGACATCATTATTCAAGCATTCAAATGGCGATTCCTATCACCACACAATTCCAACACACGAGAAAGTTTTTTGACAGTTCTTGTTATTGAAAGAAACCTTGTCTCCCCAACTGGACAGAGTTGTGATGTCATCACGCATGCGCTTAGGCGCTGTCTAGCGGGATCTTGAAAATTTGTTTCTTTTTTATACTAATGAAAAAAATGACAGTTTACAAAAGCACATTTATTTGTAAACACCAACACATTACATTGAGTCACTTATGTTGGTTTTTACACAGAATGAATGAATCAACCAATCAGTATGAGCAGAGGCTTAGTTACCCATAATCCCCTTTGGGGATCTGTGTGTTAATGTTCAAATCTTCAGAATTAGTGCATTATTTTAAAATTAACAGATATGTGTTATATATCACTTTGTACATTTTAAGAGGTTACATTAATGTAGTTATTCTATCCAGAATAATTTTATTTTTAAAGCAAAGCTATAATTCAAACCCGATTTCCATTTCAAGACCTCTGCCTCATCGCAGGACCACTGTATCCTGTCAGGGTAAATGATGTCTTCCTACAGCAGGGGGCAAAGCGCACAAAGATAAGCGCTGGCTCCATTGGCTGTTTGGGTTTGTGATCACCGTTGGTTCTATCAGGAGCTTTGGTGGTGTATAAACTCAAAATCAGCTTCTTAGTAGCTTTGTAGTGTATGGGAGGCAAAATTAAAAGTTATCGGTTATCTGTCGCTTCTGCTAAGTTTTTAGGCAGTTTAGCGTTAAAAAAGATAACTTTTCAGTTAGCTGATTACCAGTTATCAAAGCTAACTTTTTGGTTAGCTGTGCCCACCACTGTATGTGTATATATATATATATATATATATACTCTCAACAAAAATATAAACGCAACACTTTTGGTTTTGCTCCCATTTTGTATGAGATGAACTCAAAGATCTAAAACTTTTTCCACATACACATTATCACCATTTCTCTCAAATATTGTTCACAAACCAGTCTAAATCTGTGATAGTGAGCACTTCTCCTTTGCTGAGATGATCCATCCCACCTCACAGGTGTGCCATACCAAGATGCTGATTAGACACCATGATTAGTGCACAGGTGTGCCTTAGACTGCCCACAATAAAAGGCCACTCTGAAAGGTGCAGTTTTATCACACAGCACAGTGCCACAGATGTCGCAAGATTTGAGGGAGCGTGCAGTTGGCATGCTGACAGCAGGAATGTCAACCAGAGCTGTTGCTCGTGTATTGAATGTTCATGTCTCTACCATAAACGTCTCCAAAGTCGTTTCAGAGAATTTGGCAGTACATCCAACCAGCCTCACAACCGCAGACCACATGTAACCACACCAGCCCAGGACCTCCACATCCAGCATGTTCACCTCCAAGATCGTCTGAGACCAGCCACTCGGACAGCTGCTGAAACAATCGGTTTGCATAACCAAAGATTTTCTGCACAAACTGTCAGAAACCGTCTCAGGGAAGCTCATCTGCATGCTCGTCGTCCTCATCGGTGTCTCGACCTGACTCCAGTTCGTCGTCGTAACCGACTTGAGTGGGCAAATGCTCACATTCGCTGGCGTTTGGCACGTCGGAGAGGTGTTCTCTTCACGGATGATGCGAAGGAGATGTGTTGCACTGCATGAGGCAAATGGTGGTCACATCAGATACTGACTGGTATCCCCCCCCCAATAAAACAAAACTGCACCTTTCAGAGTGGCCTTTTATTGTGGGCAGTCTAAGGCACACCTGTGCACTAATCATGGTGTCTAATCAGCATCTTGGTATGGCACACCTGTGAGGTGGGATGGATTATCTCAGCAAAGGAGAAGTGCTCACTATCACAGATTTCGACTGGTTTGTGAACAATATTTGAGGGAAATGGTGATATTGTGTATGTGGAAAAAGTTTTAGATCTTTGAGTTCATCTCATACAAAATGGGAGCAAAACCAAAAGTGTTGCGTTTATATTTTTGTTGAGTAACACCCTGCGATTTTGCAACTTCTCACACTTAGAAATCATCGAGGGGTCTGAAATTTTCATCTTAGGTGCATGTCCACTGTGAGAAACATAATCTAAAAAAAAAAAAAATCTGGAAATCACAATGTATGATTTTTTGATAATTTATTTGTATGTTCCTGCTGCAAATAAGTATTTGAACACCTGTGAAAATCAATGTTAATATTTGGTACAGTAGCCTTTGTTTGCAATTACAGAGGTCAAATGTTTCCTGTAGTTTTTCACCATGTTTGCACACACTGCAGCAGGGATTTTTGTCCACTTATCCATACAAATCTTCTCCAAATCTTTCAGGTTTGGATTTTCAGCTCCCTCCAAAGATTTTCTATTGAGTTCAGGTCTGGAGACTGGCCAGGCCACTCCAGGACCTTGAGATGCTTCTTACGGAGCACCTCGTTAGTTGCCCTGGCTGTGTATTTGGAGTCATTGTCATGCTGGAAGACCCAGCCATGATCCATCTTCAATGCTCTTACTGAGGGAAGGAGGTTGTTTGCCAAAATCTCACAATACATGACCCCATTCATCCTCCCTTCAATACGGTGCAGTCGTCCTGTCCCCTTTGCAGAAGAGCACCCCAGAGTATGATGTTTCCACCCCCATGCTTCACGGTTGGGATGGTTTTCTTGGGGTTGTTCTCATCCTCTAAACATGGTAAGTGGAGTTGATTCCAAAAAGCTCTATTCTGGTCTCATCTGACCACATGACCTTCTCCCATGCCTCCTCTGGATCATCCAGATGGTCACTGGTGAACTTCAAACGGGCCTGGACATGTGCTGGCTTGAGCAGGGGGACCTTGCTGCCCTGCAGGATTTTAAACCATGACAGCATCATGTGTTACTAATGTAATCTTTGTGACTGTGGTCCCAGCTCTCTTCAGGTCACTGACCAGGTCCTCCTGTGTAGTTCTGAGCTTTCTCAGAATCATCCTTACCCCACAAAGTGAGATCTTGTATGGAATCCCAGACCGAGGGAGATTGACAGTCATCCTGTGTTTCTTCCACTTTCTAATAAATAATCATAACAGTTGTTGTCTTCTACCAAGCTGCTTGCCTGTTGTCCTGTAGTCCATCCCAGCCTTCTGCAGGTCTATATTTTTGTCCCTGGTGTCCTTAGACAGCTCTTTGGTCTTGGCTATGGTGGACAGGTTGGAATTTGATTGATAGAGTGTGTGAACAGGTGTATTTTATACAGGTAACAAGTTCAAATAGGTGCAATTAATACAGAATGCAGAATAAGAGGGATTCTTAAAGAAAAATTAACAGGTCTGTGTGAGCCAGAATTCTTGCTGGTTGGTAGGTGTTCAAATACTTATTTGCAGCAGTAACATACAAATAAATTATTTAAAAAAATCATACATTGTGATTTCTGGAATTTTTTTTTAGATTATGTCTCTCACAGTGGACATGCAGCTATATATATATATATATATATATATATACAAGGTCTCTTAGATAATAAACCGACCCTTTTATTTTTTTTTTTAACTATATGGATTTGAATGACATGCGATTACACCAATTATGCTTGAACCCTCGTGCGCATGCGTGAGTTTTTTCACGCGTGTCGGTGACGTCATTTCCCTGTGGGCAGGCCTTGAGTGAGATGTGGTCCCGCCCTCTCGGCTGAATTCCTTTGTTTCACACGCTGCTCGAGACGGCGCGCGTTGCTTTATCAAAATTTTTTCTGGACCTGTGAGGAATATCAGAGTGGACACTATTCGAGAAATTAAGCTGGTTTTCTGTGAAAAGTTTAACGGCTGATGAGAGATTATGGGGTGTTTCTGTCGGTGTAAGGACTTCCCACGGAGCGGGACGTCCTGCAGCGCTTCCAGGCGCTGTCGTCGGCCTGTTTCGAGCTGAAAACATCCTAATTTAAGGCTTAATTCACCCAGGACATCGTGAGAGAACAGAGAAGATTCAGAAGAGGCCGGCATGAGGAATTTATGCGGACATTCCACTGTTTAAGGACATTTTTTTAATGAAAGACGTACGCGCAAATTCGCCGAGTTGTTTCCGTGACGACTCGGCAAATCTGTGTGCGCCGCGACAGGAAAAACACCTCCGTGTTGAAAACCATTTGTAGAATTCAGGCGGCTTTTAATGGCTTTCAACAAGTGAGTAACTGAGAAATTGTTTAACAGCTTGGGCATGTTCCAACTTGCCCGTTAAGATTTCCAACGGAGGTGTTTTTCCTGCCGCGACCCCCCGCGGTCGGGTCCAGCCCGACATGCGACTCTGCCCGCACATTCTTTCATTACAAAATGACCGTTAACAATGGAATGTCCAAATAAACTCCTCATGCCGACTTCTTCTGAAAGTTCTCTGTTCTCTGACGACTTACTGCGTCAACAGAGCCTGAAATGTGGAAGTTTTCAACTTGAAACGGCGAGACGCTGCCGCCTCGAAGCGCAGATCGCCGTCAGGCACCGTGGACCGTCCTTAAAGCGACACTACCAGACCAAAATCTCTCATCAGCCGTTAAAATTTTTACCGAAAACCAGCTGAATTTATTGAATGGTGTCCACTCAGTTGTGCCTTACAGTTTTGAAAAAAATTTTATCAAAGCAACAGTCTCTGAGCCATTCCTAAACAATGAAAAAAATCGACGAGCGGGTGGACGACTCCTCACTCAAAGACTGCCCACAGGCGAATGACGTAACCGACAGGCGTGAAAAAACTCTCGCATGCCCACGAGGGTTCAAGCATGTCTGATGTAATCACACGTGATTCAAATCCATATGGTTTTTGAAAAAATAATAAGGTCGGATACTTTTCTAATAGACCTCGTATATATATACACACACATTTTATGTAATGTGTCCCTGATTGCCATTACGACATTTTATAACCTACACTAATATACAGGATGAACACAAAAACACTCCTTGGTTTCAAATATTTATGCATATTTTTGCACCACAGATGCTTATTGAGCCCTGGTCCCACCGAATAATGATGGATGAATAATGAGCCACATAGCATGTTTTTTTTGTACGAGTCCAATTAATCAACAATCGTGGGAGAATAGTGGCTCTGAGAGGCTCTTAGAGGCAGAATATTCAGCTAATGAGGCTCATCTCTGAGCGTGGCGCTAATTACAGGAGGTTCAAAATGTAGCAACAGCAGCGTGGGGCAGCTTGTTACTGCGTTACTACCAGGACAAACAAAGATTTAGAGACATGTTTGTGGTAAGGACGAGGCTGTTAAAAGCCCATTATCTGAGCATCTGGCGGCTATGAGACCCGAACCGGCTATTTTGGACAGGCTCAGCTCTCTTGCACACTACAATTCCACCTGCTTTGTCTGCCGGATGTTGTATATAAAATAATTATTTTGTAGCAGATTAATTATTTTCTGTCAAAGTTTGGATGTTGAAAACACCTCTAATTGCATCTGGAATCACAGAGGATGTTTCATTTGGAGCATTTTTCCTGTCATTCTCTCTTGTGTGCTGAGGTGGAGAACATATTTGGAATAGCTTATGGTAAGTATTTGTAATGTTTTAATAGCTTGGTAAAACAGTTGCATATTCATTCCTTCTTTATAAGCAGCTGTAAAAGTATGTTTATGATAGATTTAACATCTTCTAAAATGGATCAGATGAGCTCCACTGTGTGTGCACACGAATGCAATGACTCACACTGAAGACGAGCATTTACGCAAAACGCCAGCTCACAAAAGAATGATTTTGCAGATAATAATGGATGAACAGAAAGTTAAAAATTGGATCACAGTGTCAAAATGACTGTGTGTTTAAAGATGTGGAACAAATAAAGCCAGCGAGAAGAAGCACAGAGGTGAATGTGCAGAAACGCAGAATGCCGGTGCGCAAAAGAGTGATTTTACAGACATTAACGGACAAACACAAAGTTAAAAGTTGGATCAGGGTGTCAAACACACAGTTGTGGGTGTATATAATTAAATCGCCCACCTCACTGTGGTGTCTATTTTTTTCTGGTCACAGAGAGCTGGGTGAACACACAGAACTGCTGCATTTAATGACTCTGGAACACAGGTGAACAGCAGCATGGCACATGGATGCATACACCGGCCAGTGTCATGCCAAAGTAGTTATCCCTTTCAGAATTTGCATCCCCTGGTGCGGAAGCGCGCACTCATTCAGTGCAGTGTCTTTTTTTGGACTGCGTTTAAAAAAATGTAACGACATCTTGAATGGATGCTGTGAATTGAAAACCCACACTTTAAAGGGACCAAGTGTGGGAGGGCTCGAGGTTTAGACCAAACCCATGCTGAAACGTGTACCAATGTCGCGTTATATGGCGCTACATGGATCATATGTGGTGACACGAGCCATTTGAGGCTGGACGGGGCTCACATGACAGGTCGGTCGCGGCTCACTAGAGGCTGATACGTGGTGGCTCACTAGAGGCGCCTTAGTACCGGATACGTGACGCCTTAAAACATTGATCACTCTTTGACTAATCGCTGACACGCCCATGCGTGGCTCATTTTTCATGGCTTATTCGGTGGGATTGAGGCTTTACGCCATAAAAGACGCTGTTAAATTTTGGAAATGATCCAGATCCAGATTCTGGATCAAGTTTCACTTTATAGGTTTTAAGGATTACGTCAAAACTACTTCAGGGGTTCGCAACCAATTTTGCACTGCAGATAGATATTAGGGCACGGAAGACTCCATTGAAAGTGAAAGATGATCTGAATCCAGATTCTGGATCAAGATTTTACCTTATATAGGCTTTGAAGTATTACGCTTTGCTGCATCAAAATTTTTTCAGAAACTGTGAGAGACAGCCAGGTGGAAACCATTCGGAAACTTCAGATGGCTTTCGGTGAAGATCTTATAGGCATCACACAGATTAAGGAGCATTACAACTGGATTAAAGATGGCCCACAGCGGCTGAGGGCACGCTGCGCTTTGAGCGGCCATCGACAGGCTGAAACGACCAGATCATTTCCAAAGTGAAGGCTGTGTTAATCTGGGACGTCGTCTGACTACCAGAGAAATGGCAAGAGAGGTGGACATAGCACTTTTTCGGCACATTACACTGTTACAGAGGATTTTGTAATGAAAGACGTGCGGTGGAATTCGCGCATCAGCACGGAGCCACTAATGGCGCAGAACAAAAAGCACCTCAGTGTTGGAAGTCTCACGGGACAGCCCAGCTCTTCCACCATTCAGAAGATTCAGACGGCATTGGGTGGCTTGTCAGTCGAGTGAGAATCTGAGAAACTGTCGAAGAGCTGAGCATGTCAGCAAAAAAATGAGGTGGGCTTCAAAGATAATTGGCAAAGTTTCTTGGGAAAACCTGGTCTTGTTAGGAGAGACGGCATCCATCCCACTCTGGATGGAGCAGCTCTCATCTCTAGAAATCTGGCCAGGTTTATTAAACCCTCCAAATCGTGACTATCCAGGGTTGGGACCAGGAAGCAGAGTTGTAGTCTTACACACCTCTCTGCAGCTTCTCTCCCCCTGCCATCCCCCCAATACCCCATCCCCGTAGAGACGGTGCCTGTTCCTAGACCACCAATAACCAGTAAAAATCTATTTAAGCATAAAAATTCAAAAAGAAAAAATAATATAGCACCTTCAACTGCACCACAGACTAAAACAGTTAAATGTGGTCTTTTAAACATTAGGTCTCCCTCTTCTAAGTCCCTGTTAGTAAATGATATAATAATTGATCAACATATTGATTTATTCTGCCTTACAGAAACCTGGTTACAGCAGGGTGAATATGTTAGTTTACATGAGTCAACACCCCCGAGTCACACTAACTGTCAGAATGCTCGAAGCATGGGTCGAGGAGGAGGATTAGCAGCAATCTTCCACTCCAGCTTATTAATTAATCAAAGACCCAGACAGAGCTTTAATTCATTTGAAAGCTTGACTCTTAGTCTTGTTCATCCAAACTGGAAGTCTCAAAAACCAGTTTTATTTGTTATTATCTATCGTCCACCTGGTCTTACTGTGAGTTTCTCTGTGAATTTTCAGACCATTTGTCTGACTTAGTGCTTAGCTCAGATAAGATAATTATAGTGGGTGATTTTTAGATCCACATAGATGCTGAGAATGACAGCCTCAACACTGCATTTAATCTATTATTAGACTCAGTTGGCTTTGCTCAAAATGTAAATGAGCCCACCCATCATTTTAACCGCACTTTAGATCTTGTTCTGACATATGGCATAGAAATTAAAGACTTAACAGTATTCCCTGAAAACTCCCTGTTTTCTGATCATTTCTTAATAACATTTACTTTAATGGACTACCTAGCAGTGGGGAATAAGTTACATTACAGTAGAAGTCTTTCTGAAAGCGCTGTAACTAGGTTTAAGGATATGATTCCTTCTTTGTTATGTTCTTCAATGCCATATACCAACACAGTGCAGAGTAGCTACCTAAACTCTGTGAGTGAGATAGATTATCTCGTCAATAACTTTACATCCTCATTGAGCACAACTTTGGATGCTGTAGCTCCTCTGAAAAAGAGAGCCTTAAATCATAAATGCTTGACTCCGTGGTATAACCCACAAACTCACAGCTTAAAGCAGATAACCCGTAAGCTGAAGAGGAAATGGCGTCTCACTAATTTAGAAGATCTTCATTTAGCCTGGAAAAAGAGTCTGTTGCTCTATAAAAAAGCCCTCCGTAAAGCTAGGACATCTTACTATTCATCACTAATTGAAGAAAATAAGAACAACCCCAGGTTTCTTTTCAGCACTGTAGCCAGGCTGACAAAGAGTCAGAGCTTTATTGAGCCGACTATTCCTTTAACTTTAACTAGTAATGACTTCATGAGTTTCTTTGCAAATAAAATTTTAACTATTAGAGAAAAAATTATTCATAACCATCCCAAAGACATATCTTTATGTTCAGCTGCCTTCAGTAATGCTGGTATTTGGCTAGACTCTTTCTCTCCGATTGTTCTGTCTGAGTTATTTTCATTAGTTACTTCCTCCAAACCATCAACATGTCTATTAGACCTCATTCCTACCAGGCTGCTCAAGGAAGCCCTACCATTAGTTAATGCTTCGGTCTTAAATATGATCAATCTATCTTTATTAGTTGGCTATGTACCACAGGCTTTTAAGGTGGCCGTAATTAAACCATTACTTAAAAAGCCATCACTTGACCCAGCTATCTTAGCTAATTATAGGCCAATCTCCAACCTTCCTTTTCTCTCAAAAATTCTTGAAAGGGTAGTTGTAAAACAGCTAACTGATTATCTGCAGAGGAATGGTCTATTTGAAGAGTTTCAGTCAGGTTTCAGAATTCATCATAGTACAGAAACAGCATTAGTGAAGGTTAAAAATGATCTTCTTATGGCCTCAGACAGTGGACTCATCTCTGTGCTTGTCCTGTTAGACCTCAGTGCAGCTTTTGATACTGTTGACCATAAAATTTTATTACAGAGATTAGAGCATGCCATAGGTATTAAAGGCACTGTGCTGCAGTGGTCTGAATCATATTTATCTAATAGATTACAATTTGTTCATGTAAATGAGGAGTCTTCTTCACAGACTAAGGTTAATTATGGAGTTCCACAAGGTTCTGTGCTAGGACCAATTTTATTCACTTTACACATGCTTCCCTTAGGCAGTGTTATTAGAAAGCATTGCTTAAATTTTAATTGTTACGCAGATGATACCCAACTTCATCTATCCATGAAGCCAGAGGACACACACCAATTAGCTAAACTGCAGGATTGTCTTTCAGACACAAAAACATGGATGACCTCTAATTTCCTGCTTTTAAATTCAGATAAAACTGAAGTTATTGTACTTGGCCCCACAAATATTAGAAACATGGTGTCTAACCAGATCCTTAATCTGGATGGCATTACCCTGACCTCCAGTGATACTGTGAGAAATCTTAGAGTCATTTTGATCAGGATATGTCCTTCAATATGCATATTAAGCAAATATGTAGGACTGCTTTTTTGCATTTGCGCAATATCTCTAAAATTAGAAAGGTCTTGTCTCAGAGTGATGCTGAAAAGCTAATTCATGCATTTATTTCTTCTAGGCTGGACTATTGTAATTCATTATTATCAGGTTGTCCTAAAAGTTCCCTGACAAGCCTTCAGTTAATTCAAAATGCTGCAGCTAGAGTACTGACAGGGACTAGAAGGAGAGAGCATATTTCACCCATATTGGCCTCTCTTCATTGGCTCCCTGTTAATTCCAGAATAGAATTTAAAATTCTTCTTCTTACTTATAAGGTTTTGAATAATCAGGTCCCATCTTATCTTAGGGACCTCATAGTACCATATCACCCCAATAGAGCGCTTTGCAGGCTTACTTGTAGTTCCTAGGGTTTGTAAGAGCAGAATGGGAGGCAGAGCCTTCAGCTTTCAGGCTCCTCTCCTGTGGAACCAGCTCCCAATTCGGATTAGGGAGACAGACACCCTCTCTACTTTTAAGATTAAGCTTAAAACTTTCCTTTTTGAAAAAGCTTATAGTTAGGGCTGGATCAAGTTACCCTGAACCATCCCTTAGTTATGCTGCTATAGACTTAGACTGCTGGGGGGTTTCTCAAGATGCACCCAGTGTTTCTTTTTATTCACATCTTTTTGCTCTGTATGCACCACTCTGTTTTTAATCATTGGTGATCTCTGCTCTCTTCCACAGCATGTCTTTTTCCTGATTCTCTCCCTCAGCCCCAACCAGTCCCAGCAGAAGACTGCCCCTCCCTGAGACTGGTTCTGCTGGAGGTTTCTTCTTGTTAAAAGGGAGTTTTTCCTTCCTACTGTCGCCAAGTGCTGGGTCGTTTTGAACGTTGGGGTTTTTCTGTAATTATTGTATGGCTTTTGCCTTGCAATATAAAGCGCCTTGGGGCAACTGTTCATTGTGATTTGGTGCTATATAAATAAAATTGATTTGATTTGATGTCACAACATGTCCTGTGAGACCAACACGGAGGTGCTTTCGTTCCACGCCATTAGCGGCTCTGTGGCGAATTCCTCCGCTCCTGTTTTCATGACAAAATCTCCTTTAACAGTGGAATGTGCCGGGAAAGTGCTATGTCCACCTTTTCTGCCATTTCTCTGGTAGTCAGATGACGTCCCGGATCGCGGCGCGCCCTCCGCCATTGTGCGCCGTCTTTAAACTGGCTGTACCACTCCTTAATCTGTGTGATGCCCATAAAATCGTCCCTGAAAGCCATCTGAATTTTCTGAATGGTGTCCACCTGGCTGTCTCTCACAGTTTCTGGAAAAATCTGATGCAGCGCTGCTCCAGCCGTTCAGACATTTTCCTCACAATGAAAATCCGACGAGGGGGGAGGACCAGTGCTCACTCAAAGCCTGCTCACAGGTAAATGATGCAACCGACAGGCATGAAAAAACTCACGCATGTGCACGAAGGTTCAAGCTTGGCTGATGCAATCACACGTTATTCAAATCCATAAGGTTATTGCAAAAAATAAAAAGGTCCGATACTTTTCTAACAGACCTCGTAAAAATTACACTCTGAAAAATACATTTTCCAGCATCTTCCACAAACATGGTAATATAATGGTTATATCACTCAGCAAATCACCAAATGAGTGGTCTGACCCTGATTTAATGGAACACAAACCTCGAGCAGTCTGCTGCAGTAGGTGAATCCGTCCTCTCCATCCTGCTGTGTGTCGTCCACTTTATACCTCCTGCAGGCCAGAATCAGCTCACTGGTACTGAACAGGGGCGCTGGGTCGATGGAGTGACTGTTGATCAGGCTGACCAGGTACTCCCGGTAGTGCTTCCTGTTTATCCAGGAATTAACATGAATTAGAACTTTAACATGACAACTTAACATTAACTGATGAAGGAAGACCACATCTTTCCTGAACCTGGTTATTACTCTAACACTTTGGAATTATTTTACATAAATATGGAACACTGCATTATGGCTGAGGTTTGGAAACAGGCAGACATTGGTACTCAGTCTTTCAGTCGAGTATGACCTTATAAACAGAGAGGTCAGGATTGCAGTGATCCTATCAGTTGTGCTTGTGACATTCTGTCGCATAAACTGAGATTATGAGATAAAATGCTATGAAAAATTTAATGAATTTCCAAGACTGCAGCAGCAAAGAGATGATATGGAAACCAAGGGTCACCAATCCTGCTCCTGCGGTCACAGCTAAGTCAAGTCTGGTGCTCTTGATTGGCTGGAGCAGGATTGGTGACCCCTGACCTAGAGCAACAGAAAAGAGCCAGATTCAAACCAGGAATAACAAAGGTGCCTTTCTATATAACAAAAGCACCACCGTGTTGAATTCTCACAGGACATGCTGGACTCCGAAAAATGATGCCCACCTCTTCCACCACTCGGAAGATTCAGACGGGTTTCGGTGGCTTTTCAGTCGTGTGACTATCCGAGAAATTGTGGAAGAGGTGGGCATGTCACAACATGTCCTGTGAGGCTTCAACGCAAAGGCGCTTTTGCTCCGCCGACAGCTTTGTGCCCAAGCCATCGGCATGAATTTCGCTGCAAGTCTTTTCATGCAAAATCTTCTGTCATAGTGGAATGTGCCGAAAAAGTGCTGATGTCCACCTCTTCCGCAATTTCTCGGACAGTCACACGACGGTCCCGCATCACCACAGCGTTCACTTTGGAAATGATCTGGTCATTTCAGCATGTTGATGGCCAACCGGAGCGTGGCTCGCTCTCCACCATTGTGCAGACGTCTTTAAACCGGTTGTACCACCCCTTAATCTGTGTGATGCCCATAGCATTGTCACCGAAAGCCGTCTGAATCATCCGAATGGTTTCCACCTGGCTGTCGCCCAGTTTCTGGCAAAATTTGATGCGGCGCTGCACCAGTCATTTCGTCTTTTTCCTTGGAATGAAAAAATGCCGAGCGCACGACACACACCTCACACAAAGGCTGCTTACAAGCAAATGACGCAATCGCACGAAGGTTCAAGGTTGGCTCATGCAAGCACACGTGATTCAAATCCATTAGGTTTTTGAAAAAAAATAAAAAGGTCGGATACTTTTCTAACAGACCTCGTATGTCACAAAACTGTCATAAAAATTCGCTGCCTGCCCTCCCCCCTCCACTCTTCCACCAATGTCCGTGTCCATTTGTTTTCAAAGGAGCTGGCGAACGCAATCCACAGAGCCATGCCAAGAAAGTGACAATACACAAAAATACATAGAGAACAGAGCATTTATTGCAAGAATGCCAGGTCTGCATCCGTTTTTGTTGTGCTGCCTTGGTCTGCTCTGCTCCCCCCTCCCTTGCTGTTCCTCCAGGCGCCGCGTCATGGAAGTTATTCCGCACACTTGTCTGCACCTGCTGTATTTAAATCCCGGACCTGCCTCTCACACTCGCCAGAAACTCAGCTTTACCTGCGTTTCTACATGAACATTTCTGATTCGTCATCCTCTTCCCTTTTAACTCCTTTCTCTTTGTGTTCTGAGCATTTCTGTTTGCTGTTAGATCCATTGTGGCCACCTGGTCCTGATACTGTCGGCATTCACCATCTGCTCCGGGAACTACTTCATCCACCTTCAGTTCAAGTCAGCGTCTAACTCCTCCAGTGTCTGCCTTCCCGGATTTGTACATTGAACTATTACAGTTATTCGCAAACAAATTCTTAATTTTATTATCGTTATTATTTATTATTAATTTATTATTGGGTCCTGACCTCTGTCTTTGGTTTTACTAGAACAGTTTTGCATGCATCTTTGTCTTTCAGCTCTCACTATTCCAAGAAAACCTGACCGAAGTTGACCTGTGTGTGACCCCTTACCCGGACACAACTTCTTTCAGTTGCTCCTGTGAGGGGTCGCCACAGCAGATCAATCATTTCCATCTCACCCTATCCTCTTGTTTTTCACTGTCACACCAACCATCTGCATGTCCTCCATCAACATATCCATAAACTTCCTATTGGGCCTCCCTCTTCTCCTCCTGCCTGGTGGCTCCATCCTCACCATCCTTCTCCCTATATACCCTGGGTCCTTCTTCTGCGCATATCCAAATAATCTCAATCTCACTTTTGTCTCCAAACCGTCCCACCTGTGTGTCCCTCTGATATGTTCATTCCTAATCCTGTCCATTCTCGTCACTCCCAAAGAGAATCAAAACATCTTCAGCTCTGCCACCTCCAGTTCTGCCTCTTGTCTTTTGTTAGTGCCACCGTCTCTGAGCTGTAAACATAGCTGGTCTCACGACTGTCTTGTAGACTTTCCCCTTCACTCTTGCTGATATTCTTTGGTCACAAATCACTCCTGCCACCTTTCTCCACCCACTCCACCCTGCCTGCACTCTCTTCTTCACCTCTTTACCATAATCCTCATTACTTTGGACAGTTGATCCCAAGTATTTAAACTCATCTACTTTCACCACCTCTACTCCTTGTAACCGCACTTTTCCACCGGGCTCCATATCATTCACACAAATGTACTGCGTCTTGCTCCTACTGACATTCATTCCTCTCCGGAGCATTTCTCCACCTATCCTGGCTACACTCAACCTGCTTTCTACTCTCACTACAGATCATGTCATCTGCAAACATCATAGTCCATGGAGACTCCTGTCTGATCTGATCAGTCAACCTGTCCATCACCATTGCAAACAAAAAAGGACTCAGAGCTGATTCTTGGTGTAATCCCACCTTCACCTTGAATGAGTCTGTCATTCCTACTGCGAATCTCACCACTGTCACACTAGCCTTGTACATGTCCTGCATTCAGTGGTGGGCACAGTTCCGTTAATCCACTAACTGCTAATTAGCAAAGCTAACTTTTTTGTTAAGTGTGTGATTCTGAAAAAAGCGACCGCGTCACCATCCAGTAGATGGTCAAAATCCACAGAACACTGCCATCTACTGGATGGGAGTATGAATGGCAACGATCAATCACACGGCTGCCTTTTTCGATGAACTGTCCGGAATTAGTTTAATTTATAAATCAAAACCATAAGTGAAAACTGCTTTGCTTCTGATGTCTCCTGCACACATCTGTACTGTTCCATGTTGAAAGTAAATGACCTTACATCAGTGGGTAGAGCGCACAAAGACAGAAGCTCTGACTCATTGTTTGTGTTTGGTTTGTGATCGCCTTTGCTTTTACTGAGAAGCATTGGCAGTGCTTAAACTCAAAACTGGCCTGTCAGTAGCTGCTAGTGTACCAGAGTCAATAGTACTGTAAAAGTTAGCTGTAGCTTCTGCTAAATTTTTTAGTGGTTTATTGGTTTAGCGTTATGAAAGTCAACTTTTCAGTTAGCGGATTAGCGGTTATCGAAGCTAACTTTCGGGTTAGCTGTGCCCACAACTGCCTGCATTACCCCTACATACTTCTCATACAGAGTGGCATGGTGGCTTAGTGGTTAGCACTGATGCCTCAGCAAGAAGGTTGTGGGATCATTTCTCTCCCTTTCTGTGTGGAGTATGCATGTTGTCCTCATGTCTGCATGTGTTTCCTCCCACAATCAAAAACATGCTTATTTAGGGTTTGCTACTTTCTCTGCCCCTGACCAAGGCCGCGTCTTTACATCTGGAGTTGGTCCCCGGATGAGTTGCCCACAGTCCGGCTAGTGGCTGGATTGTGTCTAACTGTAATTAGGATGGGTTAAAAAATGCAGAGGGAAAATTTCAGTGTATGTATATATGTAACAATGACAATAAGAACTCAATTGTATTGTATTGTAATCTACTTCTCTGCCACTCCAGATGTCCTCATATAATACCACAACTCTTCTCTTGGCACCCTGTCATAAGCTAAATCCACAAACACACAATGTAACTCCTGGCCTTCTTTCTACTTCTCCATCAGTGCTCTCAGAGCAAACATTGCATCTGTGGGACTCTTACTCAGCATTAAACCATATTACTGCTCACAGATGTTCACCTGTTTTCTAAGCCTATCTTCAACTACTCTTTCCCACAACTTCATGTTGTGGCTGATCAACTTTATGCCTCTGTAGTTACTGCAGCTCTGCACATGACCATGGTTCTTAAAAATACGAACCAGCACACTTCGTCTCCGCTGCTCAGGCATACTCTCACTCTCCAAGATTTTATTAAATGCCTCTTCACACATAACACGAGTGAGGCAGAATGATGCCTGTGTGGGTGTGGACAACCCCTGGCTCCTCACGTTATTGCACTCTGGGATGGCCACAGTTCTGTGCGCAACTCCAGTCACAGTGGCCTTGGAAATCGAAATCGGTTTATGAGCCAATTATCGTCATTTGCAAGTAAATCCTCACGTTCTCTGAGAACACGCTCACATCAGACTGCACCATTTGCAAGGTGCTTCAGCAATGCTAACGCAGCCATTGTTAGTGTCATTTTATGCAGCACTTTGTGCATGCCTTTATATCCATCCATATAATTGCAAACGTGGGTGCGTCTACTGCTATACTGTGTCGCTGCTGTATCACTCTGATGACTTCTTGTTTTGACACTAACGGTTCCCAGCATCACCTTTATATGTCCACAGTGGAACAACAGCTGTAGAAACGTCCATACGCCTGCCAGGATTTTTGTGTGACGCACCGCACATTTCCACAGTCATTTAACTTTTGATACAGCTGAACACTGGTGTGGAGACGGATGTACGCCACATTTTTGTGCGTAAGCACGCTTTGTACATGAGGCCCCAGGTCTTCCTTCCACTGTCCACATGTCTCACCCAGTACCTTCCTCGCCATCTCCTCACCACATCTGCAGTACTTTCCAGATGTCCAAAATTGCTTCCCCTCCATCCAGTGCCTCTCTCACCTGCTCACTGAATTTCACACAACAGTCTGCCTCCTTCAGCATCCACCATCTGATCCTTAGTTGAGCTCTCACTTTTCTCTTCTTCTTTACCTCTAAAGTCATCATACAAACCATCATCCTATGCTGTCTAGTTACACTCTATCCTGCTACCACCTTACAGTCTAATTTCTTTTAGCTTGCATCTCTGACAAAGAATGTAGCCCACCTGTGTGCACCTTCCTCCACTCTTATATGTCACCATGTGTGACTCCCATTTCTTAAAGTAAGTATTCACCACCACAGCCATTTCCATCCTTTTTTGCAAAATCAACTTCCATCTGTCCTTCCACATTCCGGTCCTTGATACCATATTACCCATTACTTCCTCATCACCTCTGTTCCCTTCTCCAACATGCCCATTGAAGTCCGCTCCTATCATCACTCTTTCATGTTTTGGCACACACTCCACCACCATCATCTAACTCATTCCAAGAACTTTCTTTCTCATTCATCTCACAACCTACAAGTGGGGCATATGCACTGATGATATTCATCATCACCCCTTCGACTTCCAACTTCACATTCTTCCAATCTTCACACTCTTCACTTCTTCACCCTGTCAGTCACTTGCTTAACCTCCAACACACTCTGAAAATGCTCTTGCTTTAAAATTACCCCAACACCCCATTTCTCATCCTATCCATACCATGATACAATAAATTGTGCTCCTGCTCTTACTTCCCTTCCACTGCCTCTCTTGCACACACAATATGTCTACTTTTCTCCTCTCCATCATATCGGCCAGCTCTGCCCCTTTACCCTGTTCACACTGTACCACATACAGGAGAGTACAAGGAGACGTAAGTAACTTTATAACAATGTTATCAAAAATCCCAAGAGCAGAATAAAGACAACATAGAAGTGAACCACAACAGTAATGATTCCCTTTCTGTTTAGTCGTACAGAGGAGCAAAAGCAACAAAAAATATGCTATGAACCAGAGTTATTAAAGATGTGTTTTTCCATTATGTATTATTAATTCATTTTCTAAATCTGTTGATTCCAATTAAGTAAGGTCACGGAGGGGTTAAAGTCTATCCCAGTAGTCGCTGGTCAAGAGGTAGAGGTACACCCTTGATCAGCCTCCAGTCTACAGCATTCCTTAGCACTTTTAATTGTTAATTTTTGTGTTCAAGGCCCTTTCATGATAATACCATGCACTAAAACTCATTACTGCATACAGAATTTACATGTGTCATGAACTCACTTATGTAAGGTGCACCAGAGTGTTGTACTCTTCAAATACAGTGCTCAACATCACTGGACTATTGACCTGGATTTTAGCAGATGTCTAATATGTACATGCCATCACAATGCTGGAACAATGCTCAGCGGTGCTAAAACCAGAGTACACTGCTGTTCACAGAAATGCAGCACAGCGTTAAGTTCTGCAAGAAAGACTCAGATTTCAAAGTATTCATTTAGAATCAACTAATCAATGACAGCCATAATCCCCAATATGAAGTGGCTGGTCACCCTTTCAGTCATCAGCACACCACCAATAAAAAATGTGCGTGTTCTTTAAAATGTCACTACCTCCTCACTCCACTGCCACCAGCTGTTCCCTGTCTGACACCTGGGGGTAGGCTCTGCCCATGCCTTCTTCTAGCATCAGAATCTGAGATCTACATATGTACCCAACACTCTGTCATGATGGAACCTCAGCCAAAGACTGGGCTAACATTCTGTCCATTATCATAACGGATTCAATCGTTGTCCTTCTGAGTCTTTATGGTTGTTATACTTTGGGTGAATACTGGTGATAATGCTCACATTGTGCTGTGCTTCAATTTCTACAGGGTGGAAAATACAATGCTTATTCTGACAAGAAAATTTTACTTCGAAAGGGTAAGTGATACTCAGACAATGTTTCAACACAGAAAAAAAAAAAACACATTATGTCTGGTCTATGTGTTCCATTTCATTCCTAATGGCCCCTTCAAACATAACATAACTGAGGCTGAATGTCGCACGGAGGATTCGAAAGCCACTTGCGAAAAACTGGAGCTGTCTCGAATGCCTCGTACAGCAGTCACCACATCCATTCGGGCACAGCACATGCACTCTACATTTGCATGTCACTCGCGCTGGAAACACATTTGAATGGCGGGCAAGATGATGGTCGCACTAGCATCTGATCGCAACATTCGCACAGCATGTCAAATGCACGTCGGACATATCGTGATGTGGCTGAGGGGCTGCACAAAATCAATCGGCCATGTTGAACCCATTGCCATGCAATCAAGGCAGCCTTCACATCCAGCGGCCGAATATTGGCGAATGCCAGATAAATGGACATTCGACCCATGCTTGGCCGGAGTTGGTCCATGTTCCACCCACGAACATCCAACACCACTCGCCAAGCAAAAAAGGGGAGAACCACCGGTGCAACACAGAAGTCTGTGCAAAAAGCTTATTAAAGGTGCAAAACACCTTTGATAAACCTTTTGCGTTGCACATGTGTGGGCAGGCGCTCATGACATGGGGAAAATTAAAATCAAACAAGATCACCTTTGCATCGCCCCCAACATCACAGCATGCACGGTGCTGACCATGCAGCCAGGCTGAGCCATCTGAGGTTATCCATGAGATAAATGGGATCAGCCAGCCGGCCAGGCTAATGTCAGGTCCACAGCATAAGTTAAGTGTCAGCTGAGAGTGAGTCACCAGCCAGCAATCTGCTGACATGCCTCCCTGTCTGGAGCAGAGCACATCATCTCCAGTCTGCACAGTACCAAACAGGACAAATAAAAACATAAAAGAGAAAAGGAACAAAGCATGGTGGAAGGCAAGCAGGTGGGCATGTCAGGAAAAGCGCTGTGGTCCTCGCTCCCTTTTTTCTGTGATTATTTATTGTACTTTATTTCATTGTTACCCTGTATATTAATTTAATTCCCTTAAATTATTTCCATTTGTGTTATTTATTTATGTATTTAATCAGTGTTTCATTTTATGTATTTGTCATGTAAATATGAGGACTGTTAGAAAAGTATCGGAGCTTTTTATTTTTTGCAAAAACCTGATGGATTTGAATCACGTGTGCTTGCATGAGCAAACCTTGAACCTTTGTGAATTTTTTCACGCCTGTCGGTTGCGTCATTTGCTGGTAAGCAGCTTTTGTGTGAGGATGTGTGTTGTGCTCTCAGCAGATTTTCATTGCAAGGAAAAAGACGGAACGAGTGGAGCAGCGTCGCATCAAATTTTGCCAGAAAGTGGGCGACAGCCAGGTGGAAACCATTCGGATGATTCAGACGGCTTTCGGTGACTTTTCAGTCGTGTGACTATCCAAGAAATCCAAGGTGGGCATGTCACAGCATGTCCTGTGAGACTTCAACACGAAGGTGCTTTTGCTCCACCGTTAGCAGCTTCGGCATGAATTTCACCGCCACTCTTTTCATGGCCAAATCTTCTGTCACAGTGGAATGTGCCGAAAAAGTGCTGATGTCCACCTCTTCTGCAATTTCTCGGGTAGTCACACGATGGTCCCGCATCACCACAACGTTCACTTTGGAATGATCTGGTCATTTCAGCATGTTGATGGCCGACCGGAGCGTGGCTCGCTCTCCACTGTTGTGCGGACGTCTTTAAACCGGTTGTACCACTCTTTAATCTGTGTGATGCCCATAGGATCGTCACCGAAAGCCGTCTGAATAATCCGAATGGTTTCCACCTGGCTGTCACCCAGTTTCTGGCAAAATTTGATACGGCGCTGCTCCAGTCGTTCCGTCATTTTCCTTGCAATGAAAATCTGCCGAGAGCACTACAAACGTCCTCACACAAAGGCTGCTTACCAGCAAATGACGCAATCGACAGGCGTGAAAAAATTCAAGTGCGCGCACAAAGGTTCAAGGTTTGCTCATGCAAGCACACGTGATTCAAATCCATCAGGTTTTTGCAAAAAATAAAAAGCTCCGATACTTTTCTAACAGACCTTGTATGTATTTAATTATTGTATTTTTTTTTTCTCCCTTGCTCTGTTGTCTTTGTTTTAATTTAACACGTCATGTTCACTCTGTCATTTCCAGCTGAGAGTGATTCAAATTAGTTAAATTGTGTTTTGGCAATAACACTGTCACTAACGCGCAGGAAGCGCACAAGCCTCAGGAGTCACAGTCAGTGGACATTTAAGCAACACCATTATCACAAACTGAAAGAAAAAAAAGGTCCTCCTCAACATCTGCTTTTTCCTTTGGTGATATTTTCTAAGATGATGGAGTACCTGTGTCATTTCATAATGAGCTTTACGTTCGTGCCTTCTTTCCAAATTTTCCATGCTTGTCCTTCTTTTTCAATTTGTCTCGTCTGGACTGCGATGAGCAAAGCGATCACACATGAATGAGTTCACACCTTTCCCCTTATTGTACATATGTATTTATTTATTTTTCCACTCTTTCTTTCTGTCATGCGAACAATAACTTACATGGTGGTCATGACATTTGCCTGGCCGCACATCACGCTGAAAATTTCAGATGGCCGATGGTCAGCGTCGTGCGCGCTGAGACGTGGCTGGGGGCGATCCAAAGGTGAGCTTGTTTGTTTGTATTTTTTACCATGTGAGTAGAGCATGCAGACACATGGTGGCGTGTTGAGACGTGACATTATTCATGACACAATATGTGTTCTCCAGGTCTGAGTTGCTTCGGACAGGTGGGACAATTTTTCAAGGTTCGCCAATTTTTTTTTTTGCTGTGTTTTTGACCGGTTTCTGCCTCTTTCACCCAAATTTGTGTGATGTGTGAAAGGAAAGATAGAAAGATAGAATATAGAAAACAGAGGAAGAAAAGACATACAGAACACAGGAAAAAGACAGAAGATAGAAAACAGACAGAAAAGAGACAGAAAACAGAGAGCAGATAGATAACAGACAGCCAGAGATTAGAAAATAGAGACACAAAACAGACAGAAGACAGAAAGCAGACACAGAAACAGACAGAAGACAGAAAACACAGACAAAAACAGACAAAGAGAAGACAGAAAACAGAGGCATAAAACAGAGAACAGAAATGAGATAGAAAACAGATAGACAAAAGACAGACAGAGAAAAGACAGGGAACAGACAGACAGAGAAAACAGAGACAGAAAACAGAAAGAAGAAAGAAAACAGAGGCATAAAACAGAGTCAGAAAAAAGGGAGATAGAATTCAGACTGACAGAAGATAGAAAACAGAGGCAGAAAACAGATAAACAGAAGATCAAAAACAGAAAACAGATACAGAAAACAGGCAGACAGAAGACAGAAAACAGGCACAGAAAGAGACAGAAAACAGACAGACAGCCAGAACATTGAAAACAGGCAGACATAACACAGAAAATAGGCAGCCAGAAGAAAGAAAACAGACAGACAGTTCTGCCCTCAACCTTGTTGTCTTTGCCTCTGAAAACCTCCCGCCGTGTATTTGACCTCAGCCTGTTTTTTGGACCAAGCCTCTGCCTCACGTCTGTCTGTACCTTTGCCGTCAGTGCTGGACCACCTGTGTACCGAATCCCTGCCTGTCTCTACAATTAAACCTAATTCTAACCACACCTGCTGTTAGAGTTTGCACTTGTGTCCACCCGATTTGTGCCACGCCCTGACAGAAAAATCGGGCCCAACATGGACGCAGCAAACTCCTCACCCGCCATCACTGCCCAAGACCTTGCCACCACCAGAGACATTTTTTCAGAATTTGACTTCTTGATTGTTTTCGCTACTGTTTTACTAAAAAGAAGTTTGATTATCTTGGCCAGGCTTTGGACCTTGTTGAGGCTAATACTTGGAGATATAACTTTTCCCAGACCTGGAAGGGTTGGATGTGTTTTTTGCTGCTGTGAGACTTCCAGCCTGGATTGCCCAGCCTGAACTCCACCTGTCGTTCAGCTGCCGTTCACAGACAGTGACTCTGAGTGGGAGGACATCAACGATGAAACGTCATCTGAGGCTGAAGGTCAGGCACTCCAGGACATTGCCACAGTATTTTTTAAAATACAGTGGTCCCTCACTATAACGCGGTTCATCTTTCGCGGCCTCGCAGTTTTGCAGATTTTTTTAGTGCAATTTTGCATGCTTCTTTTTTTTTTTAACAGCGCATTGTGTTCTGCGTCCTTATCAGGCGGCCGGTCGCGGCACCATTCGGCATCACCGCGACTGCTCTCATTGCCTTCGATGCGCTTACCGAGTCTGTGGGCTCAGTAAGCGCCGCAGCGGTCCACTCACACCGCCCCCCTGTCTGGTGTATGGAGCTGCAGACAACTCTGGCAACAGGTCCACAGACTACACTCGTTGATTGGATGCGGAGCGCCCCAGCAGCCCGCAAGGATAGACGTCTTGCGGAAAAATCCGCAGCGCCTGCTGCATGGTCTCAGTAACCGCAGCCGCAGAGCTCCGTGGCCATGACTTGGATTCTTTGCGGGTCCCGCATCCGTACCCCGGGAGGCAATGAGCGAACGGAAAGCACGCGTATTTTGTTCTGTGTGTGTCTGTTTATAATCTTCTCACCCAGAAGAAAAAGAGAGTGTTTACACAGGAGAGAAAAGTGAGAAAATGTTAATGCCTGTTTGAGAAAAGTGTATAAAGTGTGTAGTGAAGGGTTTTACAGCCTTAAAACATCTATAATAATTGTAAAAAAATAATGCTGACTACTTTGCAGATTTCGCCTATTGCGGGTTATTTTAAGAACTTAACTTCCGCGATAAACGCGGGACCACTGTACAGGACTTATTTATGAGTTTTTGGGTAGTTCTGGTCATGGGCACAGACAACGCATTTTTTCAGCTCTAGATCAAATACTGCAGGCAGAGGCTGATATAGTGTCTGCATACTTGGACTTAAACAACATTAAAGAGCTGTTCAAACAAGGTTAAATCCCATCGTATATAGAGAATCCCATGTATTTTTTGTTTGAATCAGAACTTTATGAGTCCACTATAAGCCTGCCTCCTTCCATCATCCTCTCTGACGCCGTTATCTCACTTCCGTGTTCATCTGCATCTGATCCCTGGCTGTCACCAGCAGCAGTGCCAATAACGCTGGGCCCACTGCCAACCCCGGCCCCACGACGCTTAGTCACACAGATGCCACCTGGACTGTAGCAGCCTGGAGGACAGCCGCTTCGCCCGGCAGCCACAGTGATGCCACAAACGCCTCACCAAGCTCCAGTCCTGACACCAAGGAAGAAGCACTCGCCTCAGCTCCAGGCCTCGGCTCCTGCATACCCCTCTGCCACTGGCGCTGTAGCGCAATTTTTGCCCGACCCCTAAGGAAGGGATGAAGTCAGTGAGTTCATCCCCTGAGCCAACGGGAAAATCTATGTCATCATTGCGCACATCGGCACTTGCCGGGGCTTCCCCTGGCTCCCCGCCTCCTTTCCGAACTGAACTGTTCATGTATTTAGAAGCACCTGCTGAAAACGTCACGCCTTCTCAGCATTCGGAAATGGAGCTCTCACCACGGGAACCCTCAGCCATGAATCACGCTGCACACGTGCCACAAGGCGCAGAGCAACTGACCACGCCAGCGCCAACTGTTGGCTCATCGTTGCCGCAGATGCTCTTGTCTCCTCAGCTCGCAGGAGCTCTGCCACCCTCTTCCTTGTCTTAAGTGATGGACGGCGCACATACCGCTGGGAACCTGCAGCACGCACTCACCTCCGGAGATGCAGGCACCGCTCATGCTGTCTGAACTACCAGGAATTCTGGAATATGCCACGGTTCTGTGTGAGGAATCTCCTGCAACACGCTCTTCTTCGACGTCATCTGCTTCTTTGAGAGAATCTGCGCCACGCCCATCTCCAGGAGATCTCATCAAATCTGCATCACCAGCACTTCCACTCTCCCCAAGGTGACAGTTCCGCTCCAGAAAGAGAATGAAGATGACTCTGCTGGTAGGACTGGTAGTTTGCCTCTCTGCTTAGTTATTGTTCTTGAAGTAATTTTCCATCTATTGTGCCTGCCAGAAAAGCAGTTTTTTCGCTCCAGTCAGTACTCCGCACTTTCCCGTCTGCCGGGCTTCCCATTTGTTCCCCGCCTTGTGCTTGGTCACCCTCCTGTTAGTAGTTTCCTTGGGTGCTGGCCCATGTTACTGGTTTTTGGTGCCCTCCGGCCATTCCCCAATTCCCCCACCCGTTGTCGGCTTGGGTCTGTGGTTTTCTGGGGCCCGCCGGTGTCAGTCCCTTGGGGACGGAGTACTGTCATGATCCAGCTGTTTGGGGCCATCTTGGAGCCATCAACCAGTCCCAGTAGAAGACTGCCCCTCCCTGAGCCTGGTTCTGGCTGGAGGTTTCTTCCTATTAAAAGGGAGTTTTTCCTTCCCACTGTCGCGAAGTGTTTGCTCACAGGGGGTCGTTTTGACCGTTGGGGTTTTTACGTAATTATTGTATGGCCTTGCCTTACAATATAAAGCGCCTTGGGGCAACTGTTTGTTGTGATTTGGCGCTATATAAATAAAATTGATTGATCTGTCATTAGTATGGACTCGTATCTACGTTTGTATTCTGTGCCTTCTGTGCTTTATCCATGTTTTGTCATGTTCATGTTATCATTAGTTTTGTTTCTGTAATCCTTTATTTGTTCATCTCTTGGTCACTTAGTCACTTTAGTCTTAGTTTGATTCTGTTTATTTCATTTCTTGTATTATGCTTTGATCACCAGTTCAGTTTTCTTTTGAACATCTTGTATTCTTCGCTTAGTTCTGTTTATCACATTTTTGTATTTTGTTTTAGTCACAGGTATTATTATTTATCTTCAAGTGTTTCTTCTGATTATGTTCTGTCACTTACTGCTCATCAGTTAGTTCTTTTTATTTATTGCACTATTCTGTAGTCACCAGTTTTGTTTATCTGCTGTTCTCATTTCTGTTGTTTTCTGTTGTACTTTTATATCGGGTTTTTACTTTCTGTTAATTAGTCAGTTCCTGTTTAGTTTTGCTTCAGTATTGATTTTCTGATCAGTTCTCATATTGTTTTTCTTTTGTACTTACATGATTCTTGCTCTGTCCTGGTCTCCTAGTATCATATTCTGTTTTTGCTCTGTTCTCACGTCCTCCTCATTTGTTTGTGTTCACTCCACGTCCCGCACCTGCCTCGTGTCTTTGTCTCCCACACTTTGATTCTGTCTGCTTTGCATTTTCATTCACTCCCGCTCTTGCACCTGCTCACACATCTTTGTATCTGACATCACTCCACTTTGTGCACTCCCTTCCCCATTATCTTGTCCATGCATAATCTTTGTTCACTAGTCACACCCCCTTCCAGAACTTTCACTGACACCTGCACTTTGTTCCACTAATTACACCACCAGTTATTTAAGCCTCAGAGTCTCACAGCTCACTGCCCGATTTTTGAATGTATTTCACTTTCCAGCCCTCAGTCTTGATCAGCCTGCCGGTATCTGACCTTATTTTGCCCTTGACCTTGTACTTGTCTTTGCCTCTGAAAACCTCCACGCCGTGTTTTTTGACCTCAGCCTGTTTTTTTGGACCAAGCCTCTGCCTCACGTCTATCTGTACCTTTGCTGTCGCTGCTAGACCACCGGTGTACCGAATCCCTGCCTGTCTCTACAATTAATCCTAATTCTAACCGCACCTGCTGTGAGAGTTTGCACTTGTGTCCACCCGATTTGTGCCACGCCCTGACAAAAATTGACAAACACAAGCCAGAAATCAGAGGGACAGGAAACAGAAGACAGTAAACAGAGACAAAAAACAGAAAGACATAGGATAGAAAACAGAGACAGAAGACATATAACAGTCCGACAGAAGACAATAAACAGAGACAGAAAACACAAGTACAGAAAACAAAGATAGAAGACAAACCAACAGTAGACAAAAAACAGACAGAAGACTAATAACAGAGACAGAAACAGGCCGACAGAAGACAGTAAACAGATAGAAAACAGAGAGACATATGATAGAAAACAGACACAGAAAACCAACCGACAGAAGACAGAAAACAGAAAACAGAAAGACAGAAGAGGGAAAACAGAGACAAAAACACAGACAGAATATAGAAAAAAGACAGAAGAGGGAAAACAGAGACAGAAACCAAACAGACAGAAAACAGATGGACAAAAGAAAGAAAACAGACAGAAGACAGAAAACAGAGACAGAAAAGAGACAGACAGAAAATACAAAACAGACAGAAATCAGCCGTGAATCAGGAAGACATACTCGCAGAGGCCGGCATGTCCAGGTTGAGTTTGAGCACCGCAGGCTACATCCGGCTGCTGCCCTCCTTCATCCTTCTGCTCTATCACTCCACACAGATCTTTAAAAAACACAGAAGAAAATAGAAAGACACGATGGGAAGACAGAGAAGTAAATCAAAGGAAAGAAAAAGTGCAAACCTGATGACAGTCCAAACGCAGCTGTGAGTTAATCCCTTGTTTAATGCTACCTTCATTCTTTATGTTTGTGTGTGTGTGTATATATATATATATATATATATATATATATTTTGTTAATCTGAATCTTGATGTTTTGTGAAAAAAAGACTTTTGGAAATACATTGTTCTCACTGTAATCATATGCAAAGTTTTAAGATTATGTGTACCGTATGACAACAACAATAAAAAGATAATTAAAGGAGACCTGCATTGAAAAAAATGCAGTCAGATTTTTTGAACAAAAAATGACTTACATTTACACATGAGATCCTTCTGAATGTAGTAAAGTAAATCTGCAAGCCCAGATCTGTCATTCAACAGAGAAATCTTCATTTGAAAAAGACAAATTTACAGCTAAAATTTAGCCCTCCGCAAATTGTCCCTCTCATCATGGACGCTGCCAAGACGTCACGGACAGGACCCTCTCCCAGCATGCATTGCGCCAATTGTAATTTGTGGATTTACGTCAGTTTGCATCTGCACCTTTTTCTTGTCTTATACGGAAGGATTTACTTTTTTTAAAACTTCATATTGTCTTGCGGCACGTTTGGTGAGTACACATTTCTTTTGTTTGTGCTTAAATTATTTTGGGGGACTTTTTCATACGCCTGTTTGATTGAGTGGTGTCGCAATGGAAATCTACTGTCTTTCACCTCCGGTACCATCGCGGGATATGGAGGCGAGACCCGCAAAGAATCCCAGTCATTAAAAATATATAAACCTCTCTCAGCGTCCATGGAGCTCTGGGGCTCCGATTGCCGAGACGTGCGGTGCTGTGGATTTTGCCGCAAGAAGTCTGTCCTTGCAGCAACAGGTGTACCGGCCGCTTCGCATTAAAACTGCGAGCATAATCTCAGGACTTGTGCCAAGTGTGCTGCAGCTCCATTCAGTAGACAGAGAGGTGAAGCTGGTGTTGTGCGCTGAATCTGGCACAAGCTGCAAAGCAGACACGGGCGGTGTGAGTGGCCCGCGTCGGCGGTTAACAAGCTCGTTAACGAGCCCGCAGACTTAATAAGCGCAGCGGAGGCAGAGAGCAGGAGAGGAAGAACGGCGCCTGCTGTCGATGTCGTTGCTGATCTGAGCACACAGATCTGTATCTCACATTCATTGCAGCTTACTTTTGGATGTTGAAACCAGGACGTGTATAAGTAACATTACTAACAGATAAAATCAATTTCAATGCGGGATCGGACTGAAGGCGGGAGCGCGCCGTCTTGTCCCTGACGTCATGGAAATGATACGGCTGTACAAACTGTTTTCACAGAGGGCTAAATTTTAAATCAATTTTAAATCAAAATTTTAAATTAAATCAAATTTGTCATTTTTAAACGAAGATTTCTCTGCTGAATTACAAATGTGGGCTTACAGATTTACTTTACTGCATTCACAAGGGTCTTATAAATACATATCAGCTATTTCTTTCTGGAATCTGACCACATTTATTTCAATGCAGGTCTACTTTAAGAAAAAAAAGAAAAAAAACAAGAAAAGGCGGGGCCATTTGCGCTGCCAGCACAAACATAGAGAGCTGGCTGTGGAAATGGCCCCACACTTTCTAAGTGCTCCACGAGTGTGTTACCAAGCAACACAAATGGTGTGTGAGTGTGCCACCCCCCCCACAACACAATTGACATGCGAGTGTGCAGTGAGCCCCGCCTCCCCACAACACAAATGGTGTGCAAGTGTGTCGTCCCCCTACACCAGACCAATTTTCGGCATTTTACGACACTTTGTGGCGCTTTGCGGCACGTTGAGTCCTTTACGGCACATCAGTACTGTTTCCAAACAGACCCACATCACGTGAGGGTATTGCAGGCACTGAACAGTTGGTGGCGGTAATGTACTGTCTTGGTTTGCAAACCGCCAATAAACTCGAAGAAGAAGAAGACGACGACAACATGTCGCATTCAAAGGAGAAGAGATGTAAAGTTGATAATGAAAACAGAAGCTTTAATAATGACTGGACTGATAAATATGTGCACATAGAAAATGCCGAAGGCAATCCTATGTGCTTGCTGTGTTATGACTGTTGCTCGGTGAATAAGGAATATAACGTGCGGAGGCACTTCATTACGACTCACTCCCGTTTTGACAATGAATATTCACCGGGTTCTGATGCTTGTCAAATAAAAATAAAAGGACTTAATATGAACTACAAGCAAAGCACTGCAATCTTCTCCCGGAGCTGCACTCCGCAACAGAAGACAACAGCAGCATCCCTGCGTGTTGCGTGGGTTCTTGCTAAAAAGAAAATGCCATTCACTGACTCGAAATAGTGAAAGAATGCATATTAGCTGCCGTCAACGAGGTGGTAGTGGACGACAAGCTAAAACAGCAGGTACTGTCTTCAATCAATTCAATCCCTCTGTCAGATACAACAGTTGCAAGACGAGTGGATGTGTTAGCTACAGACCTTTTCGAGACTCTTCTAACTCAGTTGAAGAAAGCTGAATTCATGTCGCTGGCTGTGGATGTGTCAACCGATAGCTCTGATACAGCACAACTTTGTATGTGCGGTTTTTCAACGGTGACTGTTTCAAGGAGGATCTGTTGGGCCTAATTCCACTGGAAGGACAAACAACAGGGGAAATAATTTTCCAAAAGATTATTGCTTTTTTAAAGACAATGGACTGGACCTGGAGCGTGTTAACCTGCTGGTTACAGATGGAGCTCCCTTGATGGCAGGAAGGGTCAAAGGACTGTCTGCACGACTGTTTGCTGTCTTCACTGTCTCGTTCACCAGAGTGTCCTTTGCTCTCAGCTTAGTGGTGAGTTGAAAAGTACCATGGACTCTGTGATTGCTGCAGTGAACTTTATCAGAGCAACATCCAGTCTTCAGCACAGGTTGCTTCACAGACTACTTGCTGATATGTCATCTGAGCTCTCTGACCTACTTTTACACAACGTCAGGTGGTTAAGCCAGGGCAATGCACTTCAGAGAGTCTGTGGACTGAGGGAGGAAATGATCACCTTTCTACGTGAATGCAAGCACAAGAAAGCTGAAACATTTCTGACAAAAATGCTGGATGAGAAATTTGTCTCAGAAATGTGCTTTTTAAGTGATATCATGCATCATTTGAATGGTCTTAATCTGAGTCTTCAGGGGAGGGATAAAACAGCGGCTGATGTGGTTGAAAAGCTAACTGCTTTTATTACAAAAATAGACATTTTCGCGTGTGATCTTAATGACAGGCTGCTGCACTTTCCCACACTCATTCATTAAGTCATCACAATGTGCCAGTGTCACAAAAGTAATGTCAGATTTTCTAGATAAGTTGAGGCACAACTTTGCACAGAGATTTAATGATTTTGGCATCCCAAAAGAGCTGCTGGATGTAGTGAGGGACCCATTTACCAATACAACACACATTTCTCCCAAAGCAGGAGACTTCCTCAGGCTACATGACATTGATGAAGGGCCCATGCAGCTGGAGATTGTTGACATACAGGCATGAAGTGAACTGAAAGATGCTTTTAAGCAACAGGGCTGGGCAGAGTTTTGGACCAGGTGCATTGTTGCAGAGAAATTCCCCAAAATGAAAAGGTTGGCTTTGTGTGTGTTAACGACGTTTGGTTCAACATACACCTGTGAAACCAGTTTCTCTCACATGAATGCCATAAAAACAGACAATCGTGCCTCTTTGACAAATGAGCGTCTGCATCATTGTTTGCGGATCGCCCTCACTCCACACAAGCCTAATTTTTCAGCCCTAGCTCAGTCAAAAAATGTAATTTCTCTCACTAATATCAAGTAACATCTAGAGTTGTAATCTCTTAATCTCTTCAGTACACACACTCTAACACACAAAGCTTTTATTTTTTTGCACCATGTACAAAAATGGCCATTTTGTTTTTAGTTTTTAACTGAGAAAGCCCATTCTCATAAATGTCAGCAGTGACAGTTATTTAAACCAGAAGTTAGTTATGTTTCATTTTTGTTGCACATAAAGACAGCAGCTGCTATTGGTTTTTGTTGTTGTTCCTTATAAGGAGCTGTTTGTTTACTTTTTTGCACTAAAAACAGCGTTTGGGGTTACTGTGATGCTGTTGACCCAGAAGTTGATTATCTTCTCTTTTTTGCACATTAAGCCTGAAGTAGTTATTGTTTTTGTTGTGTGGGCCGCCAGAAGAGGAGGTACTGCTGGCCCACCACCAGAGGGCGCCCTTCCTGAAGTGCGGGCTTCAGGCACGAGAGGGCGCTGCTGCCACGGACACAGCCGGGGGTGACAGCTGTCACTCATTATTTCATGCCAGCTGTCATCCATCTTCACTACATCATTCCACTCCATAAAAACCGGACGTCATCTCCACCTCGTTGCCGAGATATCATCTACCAGTGAAGGTAATATTCTCTGCCATAATCTAAACTGTGTCTTAGTCTGAACTCTTTTTGCAGCCGCTTATCTGTGAGACTGGCGTTTGGTGTATTCAGCGACGGCTTCGCTTCACACCCAAACCAGATAAGTGGTTAGACAGGAGCTGCACGAGTGTGTGTTAGAGGTGGAGGTGGAATCTCCACCATTGTTGTTACTGGGTGTGCACGCACCCACGTCTCACTGTTTTTGCTCCTCGCCAGCAGTACCAGATCCGACATTCAGAGACGGTGGCCACCTGGGGACTCGGGACTTGGCGGCTCCAGTATTCTCCGGGTTTGGTGGCGGAGGAAATCGTGTGGTTCCGGTTCTTCTCAGGACAGACGTCTTCTATCCTCGAGCCTGCCCACACGTCACCTTTGTGGATTGACTGTTTTCATAAATTCTGTATTCCTCTGTGTTTTGGTTGTGCCCTTTCACAACAGTAAAGTGTTCATATTCGACTCTTTCATTGTCCGTTCATTTACGCCCCCTGTTGTGGGTCCGTGTCACTACACTTTCCCAAGAGTTTTGTTGTTAAGCCAGAAGATGGTTTTGTTTACTTTTAATTTGTACTAAAAACAGTTATTCCTGTTGTGACTGTGATGTTATTATACCAGAGGCTGCTAAAGTTGGTTGAAACCTGAACTTAAAGTGTGATTTTTGATGTTCTGTTAAATAAAAGGGAAAAAGAAATGTAGTAGCATTTCTCTCAGTTGTACATCCGAGAGTAATAGTACAGGTCACGAGACTGTCTGGCCCACAGGTCATAGTATTCTGGCAAATTTGGTCCCTGGAAAAAACTAGTTGAATAGCCCTGCCCTACACCGTGATCCAACATTGTCAGGTGCAGCTGAGGTGGCTGGAGTGCGATCGCATCTGGACAGCTATCATGTCCACACTGGAACAGCTGACAGCTGTGTACTCACAGCTGGAGAACACATATCATGCCATGAACAACATCAACTGTCCTCACTCCACACAATGCACATGTGGGCGGGGTCTCATGCTCTCATGACATGCTGATAATGAATTTTTTTATTAATTTTAATCGGTTCTCATTTTAAATCCCACAGATCGATTCATACATCCAAAGATCAATTTAAATATATATATATATATATATATATATATATATATATATATATATATATATATATATATACACACACACACACACACACACACACACGCACTTCACGCCAGCGTTGGAACAGCGTCTCTGAAAAAATGATGCTACAGTTGGTCCGTTGCTCTGTTTCCAAGGGTGTGAAAATGTTCATTTCTCTACATTGATTGTGGACTCACTGGTTCTGTTTTAGAAACAGGTCCACAATTTATTCATCAACTTCTATCAAAGCTATTTAAAGATGTCAATCATGAAGATTGGGACTCTTGTCTATTGCAGGCAAGAAAAAAGAAAAGTCTGCTGTTTAATTCATACAGTGGTGGTTTTGTTTTTTTTTTGTTCCTCATAATGTGCCTTTTCCGTGGGAGAGAGCGCAAAGGTTCTGTGGTGTGGACTGACTTTTCAGCAATGCAGCAAGTGACGGTGGAAAAGACTGACTCGACAGCCAGTCGATCTGCGCGGCTGTGGGATACATTCTTCTGCAGCGTGCCACACAGCCAGCACAGTAGGGGAGACCGGGACCATTTTCCCTGGGAAAATGTTTAAATTTATAGCTCTCTGAAACACTTTTACCTGCATTTTGAGGGCCACATTTTGTGAACTAAAGCCATAGTTTGTTTGTTTTTTTTTTTATCTTTGTTATTGCCTTACTTTAAACCCAAAAGAAATGAGGCATCAGGCCAAAACATGGAAGCCAGTAGAAATGTACCTGTGTCAATGAACCAGGTACAGCTGGTGCCCTCTTTTGGCTGCCCTTCAGCATGTTTGTAAAATAAAAATACTACTCTATGATTCTGGGAGGGGGATTGGTCCGTGCCACTGGTCTTATAGCCATCATTATTAACTACCAATACTTCATTAATTTGCTGTCAAATGTCATTATAATACTAGTATTAATATGTTGCATAACAAGACAATTAGGTAATAACACTAACCCAAATCGATATTGGATCTAATCAAATTGAATCGAAATAATCAATTCTGAATCTTAAGAATCGGAAATTAATCATTTCATGAATCTCAGCTTGGGCCTCCGACGAGGGCGGTCGCATCTCCTTCACTCTCCCTTATCTCTGTTCTCTGCTTTAACCTTCAAGTCCCTATTTCACCAGACTGTGAATTCCTAAAATTATATTGGATTCTGGATCTATTGGACTACTATTGGATTAACCATGGACTTGATCAGCTGGTCTCTGAACGCTATTGATACCATTTTTTCTAAAGATCAGGACCGGGGGATCCTATCTGCCCAGATGGAACGTGTCCTGTGGGCTATGTTCTCGACTCCTGGAGTTCCTGGCATGTGGCATGCTTGGCGCCTTTCTCCATTGAGGATTTCGAGGATTTATACATTTTTGGTCTTATGGTGGCAGGGCTGGTACTTTTTGGCTTATGTGCTGCCCTGATCTACTAGAAAATTGGCAAGACAGCGGCATCAAGAACCACGGCGCCTCGCTTGTCCGTCATAATTAACGAGATTGGCGAGGCAGTGAATTCTCAGACTGCGATGACTCTTGAACTCAGACGCAAATTGGATGACATCTTGGAGCAGATGCGTGCCTTGCAGTTGAAGTTGAAGATTTCACAGGCCGTTGAATATTCTTAATTCATCATTGGGAATATTCTTAATTCATAATTGGGATTTGGTTGTTCAAGTGGAACTGTTAATTGTGTTTTTCACTGCTCTAACCACAACACTACAGGCTTATCAAGCCTGAAGGTCAAATTGCCTGACTGTTTCCCCTCCAGAGGAATTTCTTCGGCCTGAGGATCATTTGGCTGTTTCTTATCTCAACTCACAAAGACAATAAACTGCTTTTTACAGGACTGAAGCATGCTCCATTCCCTCCCCTCTGTATGTTAATAATAACATACAGACAGGATCACATGAGGACAAATAAATACATACTACAATACATATTTACATAGCAAATACATAAAATACATCATGACAGAACAAATGGACAGTGGGTGAGACTTGATTTCTGTGAACTGTGAGTTGGTCTGGACAGGTGGGCATCAGTTGCAGTAGCAGTTGCTCAGCACTGTCTCCTCACAACTCACACCTGGAGAGCACATATCGTGCCATGACCAGCAGCACCTCCCAACACTCCACCGTGATGCACACATCGGCATGCTGTCCTAACATGGTAATAAATAAAAAGACATATCACCTTTGCAATGCAGTCAGCAGCAAGTCTCTCAGTGCGCACATCATCAGCCAGGCTGCCCCATGTGAAGATATCCGTCTGATCATATGAACACACAGCTGCTGTTCAAAATATCATGTCCAGCATGTGAGTTATGGTCCACATGATGCGGTGTCCTTCGGCGCGCCGCCTACTGGACAGCTGGACATGCGGAGCCACTGATGTGTCCATGACATGCGCATTCAATCATGTCAGAATCATGACCCGTAACATGATTACGTTTAAACAGTTTATTCATTGTTCTTCAAATGTTCTCTGCTATCTCATTATTTTAACCTTAAACATTTTTGTTGATTTTGGTGCATTTGTTCAGCATCTAACCGCTCCGCTGCTGTGTGTGCACAATGTGGTATCGCACCTCCCACATGCTCGCACTGTGTTCACACGCACACAGGAGCGTGCACGAAACAGTTGCCGCAGGAACTGTTCTGACCATGTTTTCCTCCCAACAACAGGTGGAATTTTTCACAGTTCCCTAATTCTGTTTTTGTTTTTTTGTTTTTGCCCTTTTTCAGCTGGTTTCTGCTTCTTTCACCCAACTTTGTGTTATGTGTGAAGGGGCCCTAAGCACTGTTTATGTATTGAAGCACTTTATGCTGCAGTGCTGCTTTTTTCTCTCTTTGTGCTTTAACTGGCATTATTTTTAAAGACAGTGATAAAAATTTATTCATTTTCCATACCCAGTCATTCCAGTTAAGGGTCACAGGGTGGGAGTGGGGTCATCTAATATTCGGGCCAGCATAGCAGTTTCATTATTTAAAAAAGTATAAATTTGTAAAAAAAAAAAAAAGTGATCACATCTTTACATATTTCTATTCATTCCTAAATATTATATATGTAATCCAGCCTTTGGGGAAGTTTATTTGCTGGTTGGATTTTGGAGTGCCGCTCCTTGATGGTTGCTATGGTAACTGTGGGCGCACCTGATTTCTTTTGGATCTTTGCAATCAGCTCACCTGGAGTGTGAAGTGGTGGATACAAAAAGGGGTTTTGTAGTGTGAGGGGAGAACTTCACTTCATTCCACTTCACTTCACGGAGAGGAAAGGATTTGGTGGCGGAAGGCATGAAGAGCAGCTGGTGAGGAGAGCGACTGGATAACGGGAGTCGTGTTGACGTTGATGTTACTGGTTCCAGCTGAACGCTCGCGCCGGAGAAACGCCATAAACGTGGATTATCCGCAGCGGCAGGGGAGAACCCTGCCGTGTCTGTGAGTACGCTCTCATGTGTTTGTGAGGTGGTGCTTTTAAGCAGAAAGTTGGAGTTTCCCGCGGGGACGGAGTTGTGTGCTCGCTGGCCTGGGTGTGTGTGTGTGTGTGTGTAGGTGCACGGAAGGCGAGGTGACGGAGAGAGACGCCAGGAGGAGAGACGAGCGACGAGGGGCGTTACGTGCCACAGCCGGGGAGGAGCCTTCCCTCGGCTGAGAGACTGCGTCGTGCCACGTCGGAGGACAGAAGGACATGCCCCTAAGCTGACAGTGGGAAAACGTCCGCGGATTGGTGGATGTTTGGTTGGGTCCGGATTGGTTGGCTCTGCTCGTTGACTGCTCGGCTCTGCTGGAAGTTGTTTTTTAATATTTTTTTCTCTTAAGAATTGTATTTTAAGATTTCTCTTTTTTTACGTTGTAAAATTGGTAATAAATTATTAATATAAGGTTTGCCTTGTTTGGTCACTCCAGCTCTATTTGACAATAACCAGTAAATTGGACATTTTGTGCTTTAACTTATCATTCAAAACTTACAATAATACATAAACCTTGCTTACATATAACACTTTCATTTTTTAATATTGCGCACACCATTTTATGTATTGATCACTTGAAAGATTTTCCACTGATCTGATGATACACGTTTCTAATGATCCAGGTAGGGAGATATCCAGACGTTTTTCTAGAGCAAGTGAACTTCTTGTTGGTCTTCAAGACGTTTCACCTTTCATGCAAGTAACTTTTTCGAAACTGAAGAAGTATAAAATAAAGAAGTCCAACAAGAGGTCCAGGTGCTGTACAATAAACTTTGAGCTAAAATGCCAAATGAAAGCTTGTTGTGATGGTGGAAAATGAATAAAAATGTCAAATAAAAGCTCCTAACAGGTGCACAGAGTGCTGCCCTACCTGTCTGTGTTCCAGGAGGAGGTTCAGTGTTAAAGGCCAATCCATTGTTCTGCAAAGTGACAAAAAGAGTGTTCACTTAAAATACATTTTAATCTGTTTTATACAATTTACCCACTGACAGAAATTCTTTATCATCCATTTAGGCTTAACTGACAACACTTTTAAAACATGAGCTGCACTGCATCACACCGTAAAACACATTCACATTAACAACACAATTAATTTAAACATGAACGTTATAGTAACTTATGTAATGTTGATGATATGCCGCAAATACGATTTTGGAAAAGGACAAAAACACACAATGACTCACAATGCAATCAGCAAAATCAAACTGTTATCACAGAGACACAGAATTTCTGAGGAATAATTTACAGATTATTGGCAGCTATGTCTGTGTAACAATTGAAATGTGCTTTCAGTCAGACGTGAAAGTTGATTCCCTATGATTCAACATTCTGCTGGACATTTTCACTGGAACAGGCCCACTGACAGCATAAGGACTGCTGGATGACCCCTGCCTGTGGCATAAGCGCCTGCATGGACTACTTATAAAATACATATTGTTTTGTTATTATGTCATACAACCCCAATTCCAATGAAGTTGGGACGTTGTGTAAAATGTAAATAAAAACAGAATACGATTTGCAAATCCTCTTCAACCTATATTCAATTGAATACACCACAAAGACAAGATATTTAATGTTCAAACTGATAAACTTTATTGTTTTTGTGTAAATATTTGCTCATTTTGAAATGAATGCCTGCAACACGTTTCAAAAAAGCTGGAACAGTGGTATGTTTACTACTGTGTTACATCACCTTTCCTTCTAACAACACTCCAGGGTGCCCTTCTGATAAGCTTCAGGAATTGGAGAATGGACTTCGGCCTTTGGCCTCTGGCAACCCAGCCTCATGAGCCGCTCAGTTTCACTGGGTGGAACTCTCTCACAATTTACTGCATTCATCATCTATGGGACACTCTCCGTTTCATGTTACGCATGGCTTTCAACCATCTGTCTTCACTCCCACAGACTTGAACTCCTCAGTCCCATCTGCCTTGGCTGAAATCCTGCAATGTCGTAGGACCTGGGAACGGCCCGCCATGTCTTGCTGAAAAACACCTCAGCCTATAAATCGGTGGCGGACCGTGACCGTTCCCCTGCCCCATCGTATGCGGCTGGACAAAGAGTGTGGCTTTAGACGTGGGACCTGCCTATCCATGGGTCTGTCTGCAAGCTTGCGCCCAAGTTTGTTGGACCCTTCCCCATCTCCAAGGTAATCAACCAGGTGACAGTTCACCTTTGGCTGCCTAGAACCATTTGGGTGCATCCGTCTTTCCACATCAGGCGAGTTAAGCCTGCCAGGACCAGTGAACTTTGGCCTCTGACTTGGCCCCCACCGGCCGCCTGGTTCGTGAATGGTTGCCTCGTCTTCTCGCCACCGTGGCCATGGGTGCAGTACCTGGTGGACTGGGAGGGGTATGGTCTGGAAGAGCGTTGCTGAGTGCCTTCCCGGTTCATCTTGGATCCTGCACTAATTCAGGACTCCCACGCCTCCCATCCTGGGGCTTCTGGACCACCGGGGGTCGGCCTTGGGGGGGTGGGGGGTGCTGTCATGACTGGAGTTGTGGAAAGTGTTTTTTTTTATCATTATGTATCTCTGTTATTTTTTGCTTGGGTTTCCTGTTGAGGGACTTTTCTTGTCTGGTGTATGTTGCTTGGTGTTGGGCGTTTCCTTCCTGTCCTCCTTCTTGCTTGCCACGCCCCAGTCCAGATCCTTCCTCACACACCTGTCTTGCATTTCCTTGTTTTCACTCCCTCTACTTAAGTCACACCCTGTTCCTTATCAGTTTGCGAGATTGTTGTGCGTTGTGCCTCTTTCAAGCATGTTTCAGAGCGTTTTTTCCTTCTTTTGCCTACCCATGCTTTCGACCTGCTTTTTTTGGACCCTATCTCTGTCTCATACTTTAGTTACTGTTGTTTATCTCGGCCTGCCTTTTTGTGTATCAAACCCAGCCTGAACTAACATTAAACTCTGTTACCCTGACATCTGAATCCTGCACTTGCATCCAGCCACTTTGTGCCAGTAAGTCATACAGGAGCAAAGTGCTAGAGGATTACAAACACACATGAATATAATTCAAAGCAATTTCTCGTGAGCTCCTTGTAGTATGCATTTCTTTATTTTCATTCAATAACCAACACAGAAAATGTCATGATTAAACATTAATTCATAGTGACCTGCTGCTAAAATAAATTATTCACCTGTCTCCCACCCAATCATCATTACAGCTCTTCTAATTCTCAATGGGTTATTGAAGCCCCAGTCACAGATTTAAGACTGGACTGATGTAAAGCCTGAAACTGCAGTGAGACATAGTTGGCAAGGACAGCTCATATGCCCATCTGTGGCCCACTTGTTTTAACCATGCACCACCCACCTGCAATTAATTAGAATATTTTTTATTACTTGTCCCGCTCAACTCCCAGATTATTAGAAGTGTCTGCAAACATATCCACAATCTGCACATCTCTGATACAGACACAAAGAATGAACACAGTCTATTTGCAGCAAGGTAACTTAAATGAAAAGAATCTAAATAATCTTTATTCACATGAGACACTTTTTATGGCATAGGTGCTGAGTTTGAGCTTTCTCACATACCAAGCAAGTCAAGTCTGGGAGAATGTGCTGGTGATGTGCTTTACTGCATCCACGACACCTCAGAACTGCCTTGGGAACAGAACTGCCTTAGGTCCGGTGTGGCCACCACCCAGACAGATAACTGATCCATTTCCACATCTCTAATAGTTTTGTGTGCATGCGCCGAGGTGTTCCATTTGTGCCAATCTTTTTCTTATATTTCCAACTTTTAGCCACTTTTCCAAACTACTTTTGTTGTATTCCATTTAGTTGGAACTCGTTAAACTTTCCATTCAACTTGTTCACGTGGAAAGTTTTGGTCATCTTTTTTTTACAGTAGAAATGCTCTTTTCACTTTGCCACTCAAGCATTGCTCAGCAACACAGCATTGTGTACTCCAGGAATCAGCTGATAACTGTGAAGCTGGCTGGCAAATCTATGCTGATGGAGGATATACCTGCTGAACTTTGGAGGAAAACACACTAGGGGTGTAGAGGAAAAGGATCGCTACGTCAGAGGAAAAGAGCCAAGCAACAGCAACTTTTGGAGAGCAGCGACATCAGCAGTGTCTCATGGGCAATGTGAGATCACTGGGGAATAAAATGGACGAGGTGATAGCTTTAACAAGGACTCAGAGGGAGTACTGGAAGAGCAGCCTGATGATCTTCTTCAAGTCATGGCTTCATAAAGATGTTCCTGACACCAGTGTTTCCATCGAAGGATTCCAGACCATTTGGGCTGACCGGGATTGCAGTAAGAGTGGTAAGTGCAAAGAAGGGGAGCTTGCTGTCTTTGTTAACAACAGATGGTGCAATACTTCTTACAATCAAAGACCATACCTGCTGCCCGGATTTGGAACTTCTAGCTGTTGGCCTTTGTCCATTCTATTTACCATGTGAAATCTCACACACAATCATAGTGGCAGTGTATATTCCCCCGTCCGCTAACCCGACGGCCACATGTGACGTCATACACAATGTTATAGCCAAACTTCAGACTGATCACCTGAGTGCCCTCGTTATAATCTGTGGTGAGTTTAACCATGTCCCCATATACAAAACGCTCCCTAAATTCACCCAGTATGTGACCTGTTAACCAGACAGAAAAAGAACCTGGACTATTGTATGGCCTTGCCTTACAATATAAAGCGCCTTGGGGCAACTGTTTGTTGTGATTTGGCGCTATATAAAAAAATTGATTGATTGATTGCTATATGTAAATGAGAAGAATGAATGCAGTGCCACACCCCTCCCTCCTCTGGATAGATCAGATCACAACCTGGTGCTTCTCACCCCTTGCTATGTGCCTCTGGTGAAAAGAACACCTGTGATCATAAAGTCTGTGAGGAGATGGACTGAGGACAGCTATGAGACACTGCAGGGCTGTTTCGAGACAGCAGACTGGAATGTGTTCTGTGAGCCACACGGACAGGAAAGACATTGATGGGCTCACAAAGTGCATTACAGATTACACCAGGGGTGCTCAACCTTTTTTGAACCAAGATAAAGACTGAATCTCAATTCTACCCCTTGCCCCTTCCCCTCTGTTTTGCGTGGGCACGAGAGACAGAGGGGTGTCTCAATTCTCTTTTTGGAGCGAGGCGGAGGGCTACAAGCCCCTCTAAACAGAGTGAATCTGGATGCACACTCCATTTAGAGGGGTAGGAGGAGCTTACTGCCGTCTCCACAGAAACAAACATGGCGCCGAAAGAGCAGCACAAATGAAAGCAGCTTTCATTACAAATGACACTGTTTAGAAAGTTCTAACTTGCCAAAAAACGTACAGGCAACTGCCTATGACAGCAACGTGTATTCTGCTGGATGCATGTTGCGTATATTGTCGTTCTGAAGAATATCGTAACTTCACTCGTGTGCTGAGGCGTTATAATGCATATACGGTGGTCCCTCGTTTATCGCGGGAGTTACGTTCTAAAAATAACCCGCAATAGGTGAAATCCATGAAGTAGTCAGCGTTATTTTTTACAATATTATAGATGTTTTAAGGCTGTAAAACCCCTCACTACACACTTTATACACTTTTCTCAAACAGGCATTAACATTTTGTCACTTTTCTCGCCTGTGTAAACACTTTTTTCTTCTGGGCGAGAAGATTATAAACGGACACACGCAGAACACAATGCGCATGCTCTCCCTTCGCTCACTGCCTCTGCGGGTATGGATGCGGGACCCGCAAAGAATCCAAGTCATGGCCACGGAGCTCTGTGGCTGCGGTTACCAAGACTATGCAGCGGCGCGTGCGGATTTTTCCGCAAGAAGTCTATCCTTGCGGCTGCTGGAGCGCTCCGCATCAAAACAGCGAGCGTAGTCTCTGGACCTGTTACCAGAGTTGCCCGCAGCTCCGCACAGCAGACGGGGGGCGGTGTGAGTGGCCCGCTGTGGCACTTACCAAGCCCACAGACGCAGTAAGCGCATCGGAGGCGGTGAGAGCAATCGCGGTGATGCCGACCGGTGCCGCGACCGGTGCCGCGACCGGCCCGCCTGATAAGGACGCAGAACACAATGTGCTGTTTAAAAAAAACAACAAGCACATTAATTTGTATGTTCATAAATCTTTGGATAATAGCGATTCCTGCTGTTGGATTTCAAGGTCTGTAACGTGTGTGTATTTTGTAAACAAACAGGAAGTCCTGAGCACACTCGTCTCCTAATAAGCTTTCAGGCAGAAAAAAATTTCCCAGTGGATCCTCTGATTGCATATTTAACTTTCTCTGATTTTATAAAAAACAAACATGGTTTCCTTTAACCATTGAGCGATAGAGGGACTAGTAGTTGATTTCCAATGTAACAAAATAATCCGTCTTGTTATCAATGAGGCTAAAATATCAATCTGTATGGAGGATAATGGAACTGAACTATCAGGGATCTTATGGTACTTGTTTACTGCAGAGTAACTGAGTTAATGTCTCAGACTGGTGCAGGGTTGTTAGGAAACCGTGTTTAAAAAAGTCCCTCACATTTCTTTAGATACTATTGTACTACTAATGTGTTGACGGTTACAAAGTCGGCCGCTTGTGTTTTTGTTATTACTGTGAGTGCACAGTGGATTTTGACACACTGTATGGATGTCCTATTCATGTAATTATTTTCTTTCTGAAATAAATCTTTCAAAAAAGTATTTGCTGCGATCAAAGCAATCACCCAAGGTGAGCGGTGCCATGCCTGTTCCTGATCCAGGTGTTAATCCGTATTCGGCCTCTGTATTTAGTTCATTTTCATCTGCCCCAGCTTTGCTTTATTAATTGTTATTTTCTTTTGGTCAGTTCCTGTTCTTGTTTTGCTTTATTTGTTTTTTGGTTACTTGTCATACTTCCACCATTGTCAGTTCCATTCTAGTTTTCTCCAGCCGGTTGTGTTCATGTTATGGTTCATTTATTTATCATCTGTTTATTTTTGACTATTCTCATTTCTGTTATTATCCATTGTACTTTATTATCAGGTTTTGCTTTCTGTTCATCATTTAGTTGTTGCTTGCTTGTTTTGTTATCATTTTTAGTATTCTTCAGTCGTTAGTTCCTGTCTCGTTTTGTCCTTGGGTTTATTTTTCTCACTATGCTCTAATTAATTTTTCTGTTCTGTTTTTGCCATTTGTTTCCACTCCGCACCTCCCATCATGTCTTCGTTCCTCATCTCATGCCCAGTTATTTATGTTCACTCTACGTCCTGCACCTGCCATTATGTTTTTTCCCTCACTTTGATTCTGTCCGTTCTGTTTTCTTCCACTCTCACTCTTGGTACCTGCTCACGCATCTCTGTAGCTTACATCACTTCTCTTTGTGCACACCCTTCCTTCCCATCCTGCACAGTGTCTAATCTTTGTTCAGTAGCCACGCCCCCTTTCTAGATTCTTCCCCTCACGTGCACCTTGTTAACACCTGCTTATTTAATCCCCACTCAGTCACCTCACCAGCACCAGTTTGTTGTCTTAGTGCACTTACCAGCTTTCGTTACAGTCCTGATTGATTTTGCCATGTTTTTGATCCTGCTTTGTTTTTGACCGCGACTTTTGCTTCATCTCTGATGTCTGTGTTTGCTTGTGCCTCTGAACCCTGCCTCTGCTCCACTGATTGATAACCTGTGCACCGAACCTAAGCCTGTAATAAAGACAACGACTCCTTTTACACCAAAGCCTGATCTAGGAGTCTGCATTGTGGGTCCTGCCGCCATGGTAGCTCAAGAACCGCCCGGCCTGACAAGCGGAGCACTCAGAGCCTCGACTGCTAATCATGTGTTCAGAGAACTGGACTTGTAAAAAAAAGTAAACTTATCCTTTCATTTTGATGTACATTCTGTGAATGCCAGCAGTGTACTATTGTGAATTCATGCAGAGTTACAGCTTTGTCTTGTAAGCCTTCTATAAGACTGTGTACCTGCAACAAGGCCTGCAGTCTGGAAGGTTCCCAGTCTCTCAGGTAGAACAGGCAGTCTCTGGGATGATGGGCGTGTAGACCTGAAACACTGCACTCATCCACTGCACACGTCTGCACACAGGTAAAGGAGAACGCTCAGTACCACAACCTTTTTTAGGTTCGGCTGAAACTGAAAGATGACTTCCTAAACAGTTCAGAGAAAAGAAAAAGGTGACACTGATTGTGACTGCTGTATTTTCCAGAGTATAAGTCGTGTTTTTAATTTTTTTAACTAGTTTGGGAGGACTTGGGACTTATGCTGCATTCAGAACACTCGGAAGCTTAGAAAGATCTGACATAAAAAAAAAAACACTACTTCTGGCAAAAGTGCATTCATGAGATTACCTCAGAGACAAATATGATCAGCAATTTAGAGTAGAGTATCACAGGGCTAAATGAAATAGTCAAACATTTTGCTGATGTGTGGCAGTGGTAACATAAATAATTATACAAAGAATGTGAATAGATTTTTTCCAACATTATCTTCATTTATTTTTAACAACAACAACAAACAGCAAAACCACACATAAAAACTGAGATCATTGTGTAAAGGATCTTACTGCGTGGACTCAGGAACACTTCAGAAAACCACTGTCAGTTAATACAGTTCGTCGCTACATCTACAAGTGCAAGTACAGCCACACCATTAAAGATGTGGTACAAGTATACACATAGCAGCTTTAACACTCACTCATAGAATAACCTCCCACCCCACCACCCACCAGGGACACATCCATATACCCTGACAAAATATGACTGAGGTTTATACTTATGATATTCCAGTCTATACATATTCCTAATGTTTAAGTATTATAAATGGAAGGAGAGAAAAAACAAAACCAAACAAACAAACAAAAAAATAAACAAAAAAAATGTGACAATGGGGCAGCACAGTCTCATTTGAGGGTGGGCGCTAAAGGGGTCAAATATGGTGCATATGATGTCATTTCTCTACTTCCGGGGGACCAACCACAGCATTTTCAGGGGGTTTTTATTACATGCAAACAAAGTAAAAATGCAAAGAAAAAGTGACGATTCTGTGGGAAAGTAGACGTGTTTCAGTTTGTTTATGATCCAGAGCACAAACGTGTCGAGGCAGTTTTGCAGGTGAGAGAGTGATGGAGCGACTCTGGTTAGCTGTGTAGGCTAACACTTACAGACACGACGTCTCCCATCTGCCTTGCCTTTTCTTCTCCACTGGGAACTGAAAAAAAAAAGATGCTTTTCGCGACTGCTTCGGTGATTGCAGCCAAAAACAAAACACTACACCACATTTATCCGTGTGAAATTATGCTGTGTATATACTGGGCAACGGAGCGCAGGTCCCCCTAAGGGGTTCAAACGAGACCGCTGTGCCCTATTTCTGGTACCGCAGAGGCCCAGTTATGTATCACCAGATTTTTCCATCAAAATTGTTTGATCTGGCCTCTCTAGATAACTTAAAAAGGGACCCCAGATGTCATCAAAGAGAGAATAAGTCATTTTTTCTAAGGGCAGAGTTATCGATAATTCCGATATCCATTTCCCTGCACTCGGCCCAATCATGTTTTTCCATGACAATGCAATCACTCTTTTAGCTAGTAAAAAGCCTATATCTAAAAAAGAAAATGTTGTCCCCTTGCAATCTAGAATGTGAATATATTACATATAGTAGTAATGTCTTCATTTTAAAGATGCATTTTCAACATTAGTAACAGTGATATCTTGGGTTGCCCCATTTGCTCATAAGTTTCCAAGCGTAAATTACGGCCCAACTGAGCATTAAAGACATTTTTCTTTGAGCTAGAGGTCAGAATCACCAACCTTCTGAGTGTTTTGAATGTGTGGCTTAACCCTCTGGGGTCCGAGGGCATTTTGTGGACAGTTCACTCGTTTTATAAGTGTAATAAAGGTTTACAATCAAAAATATAAAGAAAAAAGTAAAGCGGAAAAGAATTTTCCACACACATTTATTCAAATACACAGCAAACTATAATAAACAACTGTTTTGACACTTTATAAAGGTAATTTGAGGTCTTGTGTGAAAGACTGTACAGCAAAAATGTTCAAACAATAAACACCAATGCACATTTTGAACAATATATACAAAATGGTCTATGCATGTTTTTTTTTGTCTTCATCTCAAAGCAATTTCTGTCTGCTATTACACAAAGGTTACATCACAAACTTCTACTTCTACTGTGTTTTGGACTGTTCTGTGCTGCTCCTAAAGCAGCTATCATTCACACTTTGGCCCACTTTGGCTCCTTACAGTCTGAGGAGTGGCCCTCCCCCTCGCTCCAATGATATGGTAAACAGTGCTTTATGCTGAGAAAGCAACAGAGTTATCCAGTAACATTCACATGCAAACTAGTGGAGCAATCCTGATAGTTACACACTCTTTGTTTGAGCACATGAGAATGTCATCAGAGGCTCTCCGTCTGCTCCTGCTTTCACTGATCACTGTGCGTAATGGTGCAGGGCACACTGGATGTACTCATTGGAGCACCCAGGGTGCTGTTCAAACAGGCCAACTAGTAACATCACTCCTGAAAACGATCTTTTTTCACGTGAGGTAAATCTGCCCTACAATTGGATTTTGGAAAACCATGTGATGGTGAACCAATTTCGATTGGACACTCACATTGTGCATATCATCACACAGCTTCTAAGAGGAGTACAAAGATGGCAGATGGCTGGCTCGAAAGTCCGCGGCGTTAACTTTTCAGCAAAAAAGTAAGTTTCTATTTCATATCATTAAAAAGTTATTTCTAATTTTAGTAAAGCTTGTCTTAGCCATCGTATACGACGGCGTCCGGCCCAGAGGTTTAATTATGGAAGAAGAAATACTATCATCTGTGGCCACGGGATGGCGTCATCTACACACATGGCAAGCTGCTTCAGTATACTGCATGGGGTAGTCTCTCTCTCTCTCTCTCCCTCTTCCTCTCACACACACACACACACACACACACACACACACACACACACACACACACTCCTTAGGAGAAGACGAAAAGTAGCAGCGGCAGAAAGAAGAGCATTGTGTTAAAGAACAAGTAAAATTTAAGAAATAATGCATTCTAACGAAAGATTATGCCTCTAGAATAAAAGAAGCCTAAAGAAGTAACATAGTCCCAGAAAATGCAGTTTCTCATGTAACAGATCAGATCCTGCATGCAGTTAGTGGTGGGTTCACCTGAAGAAAACAACAGCAGACAGAGCACAGATCAGCACAGTTTGAGTTTTCAATTTTCTGTCAACGCAGACAACAGGAGCAACAGGACGTATCAGGCTCCACTTCAGCATGTTACAGTAAAACCGCAGTGAAGATGACGGGATGACAGATCATCCACACCTGATTAGACGCTGTTGGACAGAATCATCTGAAAACATTTCTGGAACCACAAACGTCCCAACTTACAGTGTGAAAAGGATTGTTGCAGCCACTGCAGAATTGGTAGCGACACTGAGAGCAGCAGAAGTGCATGCAGCCTCCTTTAGACAGTGCATACTGAAAACGACAGTTTGGACAGGCTGGGGCAAGGTTAAGAACAAACAAAGGGAGGGGGGACAATATGGAAAAGGGGAAAGGAGTCTCAGCATTCATTATGTCAATGGAAAATATTTGTAAAACCCATAAATTAAAGATAGTGTGTAAGATTTAGCATAAATGGACTATCGCAGTCATAACAAACTGTTCATCAGAGTATAATTACCTACAACAAGGAATTAGTGTCTTTTCATTCAATGTAATTTATTTTCCAAAGCATCAAACCGCAACACAACTCGTAAGTCGAACGTTCCTCACCCCACGAACAAGCACGCTGGCACAGAAGGGAGTGAGGCAAGAAAAAAAAAAAAAAAAAAATCAACTGACTGAATTTTCTTTACAGCTAAGTTATAAGCTGTTCACATCGACCTTTTGCGATTACTTCCTAGGATTTAAGGTAAAGCAAGGTGGAGACAGCTAAGAAAACAGAATCAGCAGAAAAACCTTTAAAATACAAAAGATTAAATACAAGCTGTTTCTTTTTCGTGGTCAAACAGGATGAGCTGAAATTTAAAAATGGTTTGATTTTCTCTTCATATTTAGAACAGGCTAATAAAAAATAAAATCACTGGCAAACAGAACAGAAAACAAATATAACGCAATCCTAAAATACTCTCGGCCATATGAGCATAACAACAGGAAACAATGTGACCTTTTGACCTCTTAAAATAGGTCAAGGTTAGTCATCTTGAACTTGTCCAAGGTCTGTGTCCCAAGAATGTTCACTGGGGGGGGTGTGTCACTTCCTGGCAGGAAGAGGACTGGACTTATGCTAACCACAGACGATGGACATACAGAGTGACGGACGGATGCATGGCCTTTCGCAATATCTGGATGGCCATATATTGGGCTCGGGCAAAATAACTCACTTTCTCTTATTCTAATTCATGTAAGTAGGATGAGGTCAAAAAATCTGAAACTATTGGACTGTGAGTGCCAACCTGGGGGGGTAACCATCCTGCAGGAGGGGGTCTGGGGGCCTCCCTTGGGAACAGTTTTTGAAAATGAAATACCAAGAGGTGCATTTTGAGCACAATTTTTCGGGATGACTAGAACAGAAAGTCCATATTTGTATTTTACATATTTACATAAAGTGAAAGTTGCAGTAGCAGGAAAAAATTGTAATCATTTCCATTACAACAACTTTCCATTCATGACATAGAAGTCGAGCCACAGTGAGGACACAATTACGCCAAATTTGAAACTGCATAGTAATGCACTGAAACTAAATGAACAATATCAATTAAAACTAGTGCATTGCCTGTGGCGATTAGAGTTGGGTTTGTTTATAAAATACGTAGGTAGCTGACATTATTTAAAAGTAGTACAACCCCAATTCCAATGAAGATGGGACGTTGTGTAAAATGTAAATAAAAACAGAATACAATGATTTGCAAATCCGCTTCAACCTATATTCAATTGAATACACCACGAAGAACAAGATATTTAATGTTCAAACTGAAAAACGTTATTGTTTTTGTGCAAATATTTGCTCATTTTGAAATGGATGCCTGCAAACATTTCACAAAAGATGGAACAGTGGGCCAACAAAAGACTGGGAAAGTGATTATTGCATTTCTTGATATAGCATTTGATATAGTATTTCTTGTATATTCGTCTGTGAATTGTTCTGTGATTTATGTTTGTAGCATGGCCCAAGCAGAGGGTCACCCTTTGAGTCTGGTCTGCTTGAGGTTTCTTCCTCAGAGGAAGTTTTTACTTACCACTGTTGCTCTGGGGGTTGGTAAGGTTAGACCTTACCTGTGGAAGCGCTTGAGGCAACTCTGTTGTGATTTGGCGCTATATAAATGAAAATAAATTGAAATTGAATTGAAATTGATGATTGCTCAAAGAAACACATAATTGGAAACAGGGACTATCATGATTGGGTATAAAAGGAGTATCCCTACAAGGCCCAGCGTTCACAGCAAAGATGGGCGATGACAAGATATTAATATCCAAAATGACAGACTTTTTGTTTTTGTTCTGGACGGGGCACCAAAGACTGGGAAAGTTGATGAATGCTCAAAGAACACCTGTTTGGACCATTCCACAGGTAAACAGGTTAATTGGAAACAGCTGAGGGTGTAAAAGGAGCATCCCCAAAAGGCTCAGCCGTTCACAAGCACTCTGCAGGTGTGGCATTTACCATTACTATATGTGTTGTGGGCCGCTGAAGAGGAGGTTACTGCTGGCCCACCACCACAGATGGCGCCCTGCTTGAAGTGCGGGCTTCAAGCAAGACGAGGGCGGTGCGGCTTTGCTGGAGTGACAGCTGTCATCAATCAACACAACCTGTCACCCATCACCACCACTACAAAGACTGGACTGCATCTCCACCTCCTCGCAGGTGCGAGAATCAACTACCATTCAAGTAATTTCTCTTGCTGACTAACACTGTGTGTAATAACTGGAACTTCTATTTGCAGCCGTTTTCCTGGAGTTTTTCCTTATCTGGCGGATTGGCGTTGGTGTGACAGCGACGGCTTCGCCTCACACCCCAACTCAGATAAGTGGTGACCAGGAGCTGCACGAGTGTGTGTGATTGGAGGTGGAGTTTTCCCTCCTTTACTTAATACAGAGTGTGGGATTACTGAGTGTGCGAACTCACACTATCTGGACTGTCTCTGTTCTCTGCCAGCAGTACCGGGTCTGACTGCTGAAGACAGCGGCCACCTGGGGCGCAGGGCTGGCGGCTCCGGTGTTCTTCAGCTCCGTTGGTGGTGGAAGCTGTGTGGGGATCCAGCTTCTTCTCTCTCCAGGCGTCTTCTATCGTCGAGCCTGCCCACACATCACCTGGTGTCATGATGACAGTCCACCATATTGTTATTGTCGGTACGTTGTTGTGCGATTCACACATTAAATTGTTACTTTTGCTTATCCATTGTCCGTTCATTAACGCCCCTGTTGTGGGTCCGTGTCACGTCACTTTCACAAATGTGCAGATGTGGGGGACCCCGACATCAGTAAAGGATCTTACCGCGTGGACTCAGGAACACTTCAGAAAACCACTGTCAGTTAACACAGTTCGTCGCTACATCAACAAGTGCAAGTTAAAACTCTACCATGCAAAGAGAAAGCCATACATCAACAATATCCAGAAACGCTGCCACCCTTCTCTGGGCCCGAGCTATTTAAAATGAACAGACGCAAAGCAGAAAGTGTGCTGTGGTCTGATGAGTCCACATTTCAATTGTTTTTGGAAATTCATGGATGTTGTGTCCTTCCAAAAGAGGGAAACACCATCCAGATTGTTACCAGCGAAAAGTTCAAAAGCCAGCATCTGTGATGGTATGGGGGTGTGTTAGTGCCCATGGTATATGCAACTTACACATCTGTGATGGCACCATCAATGCTGAAAGGTACATCAAGGTTTTGGAGCAACACATGCTGCCATCCAAGTAACGTCTTTTTCAGGGACGTCCCTGCTTATTTCAGCAAGACAATGCCAAGCCACATTCTGCACGTGTTACAACAGCGTGACTTCATAGTAAAAGAGTGTGGGTACTAGACTGCCCTGCCTGCAGTCCAGATCTGTCACCCAGTGAAAATGTGTGGCGCATTATGAAGCGCAAAATACGACAACGGAGACCCTGGACTGTTGAACAACTGAAATCATACATCAAGCAAGAATGGGAAAGAAATACGCCCACAAAGCTTCAACAATTAGTGTCCTCAGTTCCCAAACACTTACTGAGTGTTATTAGAAGGAAAGGTGATGTAACACAGTGGTAAACATACCACTGTCCCAGCTTTTTTGAAACGTGTTGTAGGCATCCATTTCAAATATTATTTTTGTGCAAATATTTGCACAAAAATAATAAAGTTTATCAGTTTGAACATAAATATCTTGTCTTTGTGGTGTATTCAATTAAATATAGGTTGAAGAGGATTTGCAAATCATTGTATTCTGTTTTATTTACATTTTATACAAAGTCCCAACTTCATTGGAATTGGGGTTGTAAAGCTAGCGAGAAATAAACACTTCTAAAACTGAAAATGCTGTTTTTTGTAACCTGATAACACAAGCTGGAGTGATTTACAAGACATCTCTGACGTTACCGTGGTGATGTCACTGGCTGGTCCTGCTAGCTGCTAACTGCGCTTTGTTTCTGTGGAAATATAACAACTTCTCATACTGTAAATTATGTAACGCTTGTGAGAAAAAAACACCTGATAACACCTCTGGAGTGATTTACAATTCATCTGGTCAAAATTAACTCCTGCCCTTTTCAAAAGCTGTCTGCTGGAGGGTATGCACACACGCATGCCCTCCAGCAGACACTGTTAAAATGTAAATAAAATACTGTTCATATGGATGACTGATTGATTGATTTTATTCTGCAACATTAATATAAATGTACAGTGGTAAATGTATTAATGATACAGTGATAACACAATAAAGCATAAACACTTATTTCCATTGTGGTCCTTATGAAATCATCACATGACGGGGTTTGACTGACCATATACAAATTGTAAATGAGACAATCGGATCTTAATAATTAATGTAAATAACAATAAATGTATAGTTAATTATATTGTACTGGGATACCAACTGCAAATTATAAAGAAGACAATGCTCATACGGCTGAGGGTATTTTAGCATTGCATTATATTTTTATTATACAAGCAGAAATACGTGTTGGTTAGACTGTCTAATGCAAAAGATGAAATACATGCAGTGGTGTTATATATAGTCAGAGAATGAAGTGTTTGAAAAAGACTGTAAATACAGGCCTTGGCCACTATCATTAATTTGTGGGAAAACAGAAGCAAGTTGAAGAAATGAAAACATTTTAGATCAAAATACCTGTGAGATCAAATCTTATGATATAATTTAAATATTTATTTACTGTTTTCCAGACATCATCAAGTTCATTATCACGTTCACTTTGCAACACAACGCAGTTATCCTAAGACATTAGGCCACTTTGGTGTGACAGCTCGTACATGGGATGCGAGGCAGGGTACGTCCTAGACAGGATACCAGTCTTAGGTGCTTATATGTGGGATTTAATTTGGGAAGCAATTTGCATATTTGACTGAATGAAGTCTATACATAAATGTTTATATTATCATTCATTGTAATATTATTATCATAATTACACGTGTGTGTTTGTGTGCCTATGTGTACTCACTGATTCCGTTGTCTCTCAGATATCCAGCCAGTCCCTGTCTCTGATATTCTGGATCATTCTCCCTCTTCCATGACTGGAATTGTTTACATGATAACCCTGCATGCTGAGACTCCCACTGAAACAAAACACACAAACTGCACACTTTACATTTTGCTGAAAACACTGAATGATGTGAGTGGTTACAGAAGCTTTGCAATCAATAATGAGAATTAATATTTTTTAATAGACCCATATCCCATGTGGGCCTCATTGGTAACAGGACACCACAGAGATGTACTTTACATTTTCTAATGTTAGTGTCATTTTTCCAGTGTATGTCATACTGCTGGTGCAGGATTCAGTTTCAGTTGCTGCTGGAAGTCAGTGAAATATGTAAAACAATTGCTGACAACTCATTTTCCTCAATGACCTTAACTGAAGCATTTGAATGTCAAAGCAACTGCAGCTGCACGTGTTTACAGTATAATTCACACTGTCATTGCAACAGTGTGATTTCTACTACAATTTATCATTTCTGATTTCCTCCTGAAAAACAGTTCCCTCTGTGTGTTTTTTTCTGCATATCCTGTATTTTTAACACACATCTTAGCACCAGTTATGTGTACGCCTGGATATATAAAATTGGCCTGGATATTTGGCATGTTTAAAACATGACCAGCCAGCTTACGTTCCCTTTGGTTTTCATTGTTTTGGTCTATGTTTGTTCATAATACTGATAACACTCCCCTAAAAGCAAATTTCCTCCTCCGATGCAGCAAATGATCCAAGCTGAGTCAATTCAGATCCATTAGGAAAATTTGGACATTAGACCCAAATGGGAGAGAGAAGAAAGGACAGAAAGGACACAAAGGCTCCAGTTCAACCGAAATAAAATCAAACTGACCGGCTTTTTGCACTGAGCACAGAAGCTGTTATGACACTGAAAACAGGTGACCTTCAGCTGGTCTCCATCATAGATGAATCCATATGAACACTAAGGAGAACAAAAGAGACAAGTGTTTTGTCAAGTGATCATTTTTTATAAACTAATAATCTTTACTCGTCATTGCTGTTCCAGATATAGTTATAATTTTTGCTTTTCTGATGACAACAGTGACTGATAAACTCACGTGACAGCACCAGAGGAACTTGGGGTCCTTGATAAGTGCCTGTTCTGTCAGCTTCTTGTGGAACAGCTCATAGACATCTTGTTCCAGGCATTCTCGCAACTAAAACAGACCATGGCATCGACATTTACGAGGTCTGTCAATAAAGTATAGGTCCTTTTTATTTTTTTCAAAAACTATATGGATTTCATTCATATGTTTTTATGTCAGACATGCTTGAACCCTCGTGCGCATGCATGAGTTTTTCCACGCCTGTCGGTGACGTCATTCGCCTGTGAGCACTCCTTGTGGGAGGAGTCGTCCAGCCCCTCGTCGGAATTCCTTTGTCTGAGAAGTTGCTGAGAGACTGGCACTTTGTTTGATCAAAATTTTTTCTAAAACTGTGAGACACATCGAAGTGGACACGGTTCGAAAAATTAAGCTGGTTTTCGGTGAAAATTTTAACGGCTGATGAGAGATTTTGAGGTGATACTGTCGCTTTAAGGACTTCCCACGGAGCGAGACGTCGTGCAGCACTCCCAGGCGCCGTCGTCAGCCTGTTCAAGCTGAAAACCTCTACATTTCAGGCTCTATTGATCCAGGACGTCGTGAGAGAACAGAGAAGTTCAGAGAAGTCGGTTTCAGCATTTTATCCGGATATTCCACTGTTAAAGGAGATTTTTTTGTTAATGAAAGACGTGCGGACGGATTGCAGCGTCGGCTCGCAGCCGCTGTGATGCTCCACCACAGGAAAAACACCTCTGTTGGAAGCCTTAAGGACAAGTTGGAACACGTCCAGCTGTTAAACAATTTCTCATATACTCACTCCACTGAAAGCCATCAAAAGCCGCCTGGATTTTACAAATGGTTATCAACACGGAGGTGTTTTTCCTGTGTCGCCGCACCGCGCCGGCTGCATCCCGACGCGCGGACCCGTCTGCACGTCTTTCATTTAAAAAATCTCCTTTAACAGTGGAATATCCGGATAAAATGCTGAAACCGACTTCTTCTGAAACTTCTCTGTTCTCTCACGACGTCCTGGCTCAATAGAGCCTGAAATGTGGAGGTTTTCAGCTTGAAACAGGCTGACGATGTCTCACACCGTGGGAAGTCCTTAAAGCGACAGTATCACCTCAAAATCTCTCATCAGCCGTTAAAATTTTCACCGAAAACCAGCTTAATTTTTCAAACTGTGTCCACTTCGATGTGCCTTACAGGTTTTGAAAAAATTTTGATCAAACAAAGCACCAGTCTCTCAGCAACCTTCTCAGACAAAGGAATTCCGACGAGGGGCTGGACGACTCCTCCCACAAGGAGTGCTCACAGGCGAATGACGTCACCGACAGGCGTGGAAAAACTCACGCATGCACACGAGGGTTCAAGCATGTCTGACGTAAAAACATATGAATGAAATCCATATAGTTTTTGAAAAAAATAAAAAGGACCTATACTTTATTGACAGCCCTCGTATACAAACAACTTCAACTTCAAGGAGTAAGTGAAGCTATTTCACGGTTTGCTTTCACACCTCTACAACAGTAAGGTCAATGTTTCTGCAGATATTGACTTCAAATGTGCTAAGTACATGTATTACAAATAGAAATGAGAGAAAAACAGAGCACTTTTGTCTGGTGTACTGATGCTTTGCTTCCTGTGTTCCCACCTGGATGTCCAGAGTGGAGAAGTAACTGTTGAGATGTTCAGGGTCGTTAATGTTGGGCTCCCAGCAAACTGGACACACCATATCACGAATATGTTTGTCCCTCACCGCAATGGTGAAATGCTGCTGGAAACATCCACAGCACACTGAACACTGACAAGATGTCAGAGACTGCATCTAGGAGAAAAGTAAGACAGCGGTGACATAGACAGCATAGACATCACGCCCACAAACAGACCCAGTCACTGTACCTTATTGTGTGGGAAAACAGAAAGGCAGATGGGACATTCTTTAGCCAGCACTCGCTTGATAAACTCCCTGTCGTGAGACTCCCGTACAGTCTGCACTACATCCTCCAGGGAGTAGGGGGCGCCATGCTCCAGAAGCAGCGACAGCGCCAGCTCACAACGGCCCCAGCTAGGAAGGTCATATACTGCCAGTAACCGCCGGCACGTACGCTGAAACAGAAGCAAACAACAGAGAAAATGGAGCTACTTCAGAACATTTTGTTAACTGAGGGTCACCAAGCTTCCTCTGTCACACTGAGCTCTCCAGATCCATGGCGGGAAATCTTCAACCGGTCCCTGACACAGTCTGCTGTCCTGTCTAGCTTGAAGACCTCCACCATAGTCCCCCTACCCAAGAAATCCCCTATAACCAGCCTCAATGACTACTAGGCCTGTTGCACTCACACCGGTGGTGATGAAGTGTTTCTAAAAACTGGTTTGAAGTCACATCATGTCTTTTATATTCCCCCACTTCAGGCCCATACCAATTCACTTACAAGGCCAACAGATCAACAGATGCCATGACCCCTGCTCTTCACACCACGATGACCCACCTGGAGCAACAGGGCAATTATGCCTGTCTTCTCTTTGTGGATTATAGTTCAGCATTCAACATAATCCTCCCCCATGGCCTCATGAGGAAACTGCTGAACTTCAGTCTACATCATTCCACATGTCTTTGGACTAAGGACTTTCTGTCAGATCACTCACAGAAAATCAGGAGTGGCCCTCACGCATCCACAGATCTCACACTCTAGTTCTGCACTCTCGCACTGGTTCCGCTCAGGGCTGTGTGCTGAGCCCATTGCTCTTCACCCTCTACACCTCTAACTGTACCCCTTTCCACACCAGCAGCACCTTCATTAAGTATGCGGATGACACCGCAGTGGTAGGCTGTATCACTGGAGGAGATGAGTCTGCCAACCAGGATGAGGTGGAACAGGTGGTGGTGTGGTGTAAAGAAAATAACCTGCTCCTGAACACATCCAAAACCAAGGAGCTACTCATACACTTCAGAAGAATGGTCCTGGGTGCCTTCCGGGTGTATTTCGGACCTGGCATTTATTCAGGGCTTTCAGGCCTCGCAAACAGTGTCAGGGTTTGTGTTTTGTTCTGGTTATCTGTTTTTATTTTCTAGTCTGTTTGTCATTTTTTTTCTGTTTCATTGGTTTTCTGTGTGTTTATTTTCTTGTGGGATTTTTCTGCTTGGGTCTGTCTGTCTCTATCGCTCTTGTCTGTCTATTGGTTCATGGTGGTGGGTGTTTCCCTCTCTCTGGCCACGCCCTTGTTCTGGTGCTTTCCATGCACACCTGTTGCTGATTTGCTGCTCATCACCTGGGTTATATAAGCTCACTGGGTGCTTTTGTCCCTCGCCAAATTGATGTGCCTTGTGCCTCTTTTTGGCTCTGTTCTTGTGTTCCATAGTCATGCCTGCCTCATAGTGTTGCTGACCTCTTGCCTGTTGCAATGACCACGCCCCTGTCATGATGGGCGGCTGCCCGACACCAGGAGCGGGTGGACCCATGTACAACTCCAAATCAGGCTTTGAGGTATCAGAAGTCGTTATGATTATTGCAGGCAGAGGTTCGGTACACAGGTGGTCATATCGCGGAGCAGAGGTACAAGCAGGACCAGGCAAAAACGTAGTCATAGACAAGCAGGGTCCAGTGGCACAGGCAAACTCAGACATCAGAGATTAGGCAAATACGCAGTCAAAAAATCAGGGCAAAAATACGGTACACAGCTGGACAGAAACAAGGCTGTGAACAAAGGCTGGAGAGTGTACTAAGACAACAATCTGGCGGTGAGCTGTAAGACTGTGAGGGCTTAAATAACAGGTGCTGTGAACAATGTGCATGCGCAGACTGATTAGGTAATAAGGTGCAGGTGTGCAGTGAAGATTCCAGAGAGGGGGCGTGGCTAGTAGACAAAGATCAAACACTGTGCAAGAGAGTGATGTAAGGAGCAAACATACTTGGGCTGGTGTAGGGAGTGTGAGTGAGATGAACAACACACACAGAAACAAGGTGAGAGACATGGGCCAGGTGCAAAGAGCGTGACTGAAAGGAAACAAAGCAGACAGAACCAAAGAGAAAGACAGACATGAGGCAGGTGCAGAGAAGTGAACATGATTAACTGAAGTGAGGAATAGCAGGGAATGATGAACAGGCTAGATGTGAGACAGAATAGCATATAACAGAACTGGGCAAGAACAGGAACAAATACTAAAACAGAGCAACAAAGAAAACAGAGACTACATGATACAGATGCAAAACCCAATGTAACTGACAACACAAATGAAAAAATACACAGATGATGATCTAATGATCAGTAAAGCAAACATAATCTGACAGAACAAAACTAGAACAGAACTGGATGATGGCAACAGAATAACAAGAAACAAAGTAACAAGAAAAACATAACCGAATAAATCCCAAAGAAAACAAATGTTAATAAATCAAAGCCGAAGCAGACCAGAAGCAACAGAAAGGAGGAAAACAAGGGCTCAGTGCCCTGACCTTGCCAAAGCCCTGACAGCCCCAAGCCTGATGATTTTTGTACTGCTGCTTTTTCTGGACTGCTTACTTGTGTACCAACCTCTGCTATGCACCCCAGACAACCTTTTTACAACCCTGTCAATCTCCTCTCTGAATCCCGCAGTTGTGTCCAACCACCTTGCACCACTGAGTCTGACAAAAGCAACATATCCGAAAGCCATCCTTTGCCAATGAACTTTGGATGGAACTCTGTCCATTATCCAATTTAAGAAAATACACTTTCTAGCACAGAAAGTAAGTATTTGATGAAGTTTTCATTTAAATTTGTCAGTGATGGATAAATCAGGTATGCAAAGTAGTAGATAACCACAAAGCCCCCAGCAGCACTGTGGATTAGTGGTTAAGACTGTTGCCTCATAGTAAGAAGGTCATGGGTTCGATTCCCACCTGTGGGCTTTCTGTGTGGAGTTTGTATGTTCTCCCCATGTTTGCGTGGATTTCCTCCGGGTGCTCCGGTTTCCTCCGACATTTAAAGACAAGCAGGTTAGGTGTACTGGAAACATTATAATTGTCCAGGTCTCCCTTGCAAAAGAGATCTCGATCTCAACGGGACTAACCTGGTTAAATAAAGGTTACATAGATATAAGGGGTTGTTATTTCTATTTGTACATAGAATCTTATTTAATTTCCTGTCCAATGACCTGCCAAAATTGCTGTACTTTTCTACAATACCACAAACAATGTGTAAGACTACCAGTTTCTATTTTACACTTGGGGCACAATGGAGATGAATTAGGGTTGACTTTATGACGCTGTGAGGGTGATATATGGGCCCTGTGTAGTAGTTTCAATTGCATGGGTCTCAACTGGTTATAAACACTCAACATTTTTACACTCTTCCAAGCATCACTCCAGCCACCATCTCTTATTTTAACATTGAGTTCTATTCCCATAAGCCTTTCAGAAAATAGGTGCTTGTAGTATTATATCCCTTAAGGATATTATAAAATAAGCGAATAGACCTGTCTTTCCAAGTCAATTTTCAATTTTTATTTATATAGCGCCAAATCACAACAAACAGTTGCCCCAAGGCGCCTTATATTGTAAGGCAAGGCCATACAATAATTACGGAAAAACCCCAACGGTCAAAACGACCCCCTGTGAGCAAGGACTTGGCAACAGTGGGAAGGAAAAACTCCCTTTTAACAGGAAGAAACCTCCAGCAGAACCAGGCTCAGGGAGGGGCAGTCTTCTGCTGGGACTGGTTGGGGCTGAGGGAGAGAACCAGGAAAAGACATGCTGTGAGGGGAGCAGAGATCAATCACTAATGATTAAATGCAGAGTGGTGCAATACAGAGCAAAAAGAGAAAGAAACACTCAGCAGTCTAAGTCTATAGCAGCATAAACTACGGGATGGCTCGGGGTAAGTGTGAAATATTTTGACACTGAAGGATTGTGGTAGTCCTGCAAACAGACTGCCGTCCTGTCCCGGGTTGTACCCCGCCTCACGCCATATGACTGCGGGGATAGGCTCCAGTCCATGTGACCTTTACTGGGAGTAGTGTTAAAGATGAGAGTGAGTGGTGAGGATTGTAGTATTCTTTGTGACAAAGTTCCTTACTTGCAAATATCGAAAGAAATTCTGTTGTAAAATGTCATATTTCCTTTTCAACTAACTAAAAGCCATCATGGTAGAACCTTCCAGTAGTTTTATGTAAGAGTGGATATTCCCTTATCTACGCACATCTGGAAGTTACTGTCCATCACTCCGGGAAGGAAATTAGCATTATCGCATATTGGAGTAAAAACAGAGGTGAATGAGATCTGTCTTTCGAATTTTCTAATGGTATGTCATGCTTTAACTGTAGAAATTGTAATTTCGTTAGTACAAACCCCTGGCAATAATTATGGAATCACCGGCCTGGAGGATGTTCATTCAGTTGTTTAATTTTGTAGAAAAAAAGCAGATCACAGACATGACACAAAACTAAAGTCAATTCAAATGGCAACTTTCTGGCTTTAAGAAACACTATAAGAAATCAAGAAAAAATAATTGTGGCAGTCAGTAACGGTTACTTTTTTAGACCAAGCAGAGGGAAAAAATATGGACTCACTCAATTCTGAGGAATAAATATGGAACCACCCTTGTAAATTTTCATCCCCAAAACTAACACCTGCATCAAATCAGATCTGCTCGTTAGTCTGCATCTAAAAAGGAGTGATCACACCTTGGAGAGCTGTTGCACCAAGTGGACTGACATGAATCATGGCTCCAACACGAGAGATGTCAATTGAAACAAGGAGAGGATTATCAAACTCTTAAAAGAGGGTAAATCATCACGCAATGTTGCAAAAGATTTTGGTTGTTCACAATCAGCTGTGTCTAAACTCTGTACAAATACAAACAACATGGAAGGTTGTTAAAGGCAAACATACTGGTAGACCAAGGAAGACATCAAAGCATCAAGACAGAAAACTTAAAGCAATATGTCTCAAAAATCGAAAATGCACAACAAAACAAATGAGGAACAAATGGGAGGAAACTGGAGTCAATGTCTGTGACCGAACTGTAAGAAACCACCTAAAGGAAATGGGATTTACATACAGAAAAGCTAAATGAAAGCCATCATTAACGCCTAAACAGAAAAAAACAAGGTTACAATGGGCTAAGGAAAAGCAATCGTGGACTGTGGATGACTGGATGAAAGTCATATTCAGTGATGAATCTCAAATCTGCATTGGGCAAGGTGATGATGCTGGAACTTTTGTTTGGTGCCGTTCCAATGAGATTTATAAAGATGACTGCCTGAAGAGAACATGTAAATGCACTGGGGAGATGCCTGTCATTACATCATCAATAAATGCACAAGTTTACATTGATATTTTGGACACTTTTCTTATCCCATCAATTGAAATGATGTTTGGGGATGATGAAATCATTTTTCAAGATGATAATGCATCTTGCCACAGAGCAAAAACTGTGAAAACATTCCTTGCAAAAAGACACATAGGGTCAATGTCATGGCCTGCAAACAGTCCAGATCTTAATCCAATTGAAAATCTTTGGTGGAAGTTGAAGAAAATGGTCCATGACAAGGCTCCAACCTGCAAAGCTGATCTGGCAACAGCAATCGGAGAAAGTTGGAGCCAGATTGATGAAGAGTACTGTTTGTCACTCATTAAGTCCATGCCTCAGAGACTGCAAGCTGTTATAAAAGCCAGAAGTGGTGCAACAAATTACTAGTGATGTGTTGGAACGTTCTTTTGTTTTTCATGATTCCATAATTTTTTCCTCAAAATTGAGTAATTCCATATTTTTTTCCCTCTGCTTGGTCTAAAAAAGTAACCATTACTGACGGCCACAATTTTTTTTGCTGATTTCTTACAGTGTTTCTTAAGGCCAGAAAGTTGCCATTTGAAATGACTTTAGTTTTGTGTCATGTCTGTGATCTGCTTTTTTTTCTACAAAATTAAACAACTGAATGAACATCCTCCGAGGCCGGTGATTCCATAATTTTTGCCAGGGGTTGTATAAGCAGACTTCAAAAATGTTACTTTTCCGGATAAAACAAACATTACTCAGGGTATATGGATATTGAATTTTCTGCATCCAACTATGTGGACTCACCACCATACCAATCATCACTATAATATGCAGATGAAACACAAAGCTTGAATATTTTAATGTTGGGGAGATCAACAACTCCTTCTCTGGAGGACAGACATAATGTAGATATTTTTAGGCGTGGTTATTCTTGGACAATATAAAGGACCCAACCAACTATTTCGCTGTTAATGGTCTTATGGGTAACATAACTGGGATCATTTATGTGGGTAAAGTAACCTGGGGGAGAATGTTCATTTCAGTAATGCAACACAGCCTAACCAGGAGAACTGGGAAAGTGTTCCATCTCTCATGTCCAGCCTTATTTGCTCAAATATGGGGTGGGAGTAGGGATGAGGGAGTACAAAACTATCGGTATCTGTATCTGTTCAACCATCTCAAATTATCTGTATCTGTACTCGGAGGGGCGGGATCTAAACCCGGAAGTGGGTGTGGATTTACCAGAAATGGGTGGGGCTTAAATTGGTACAATATTTAAGCCTGAAATTGATATGGTTTGATCAGAAGCTGCTATATTTATTGTTTATTTGAAAATTATTTACAGAACAGCCTCAAACTTGAGATTCAAATCAATGATTTTGTTCACAAAAGTAAGAGAACTATTTACAGAGCAAGTTTTTTTATGAACTCAGAACATGAATATTCTTAAGTGTATGAATGAATATTTACACAACAGCCACAAAATTGACATTCAATGTTTTAATCACAATAGTAAGGAACTATTTACAGAACAGCTTCAAAATTGAGATTCAAATCAATGTTTTTGATCACAACAGTAAAGGAAATATTTACAGAACAAGTTTTTTTATGAACTCAGAACATGAATATTCTTAAGTGTGATGATGAGTAACAGAACAGCCTCAGAATGGGACTCAATGTAGTAGGAAATTATGAACTAAGTATGCATGAACAAGAGTTGTCATAATCAACCCAACTTTTTATTTTATTTATTTTATGATCAAACTGTGATTTTTTTTTTCCAATTTATTTATTTATTTTTACTACCTAATGTTCTTGGCATTTTTTTCCACACAAAGTTAAACAATGTTGATTAAGGTGTCTGTGCGTGTGTGTTCGTGTGCATGTGTGTGTGACTGAGTGAGAGGGAGAGAGAGGTTGTTCTAAGACTGTTTATTTTTTAATGATCTGTGTGAATGTGATGATTTATGCAAACATCCAGTGATGGCAACAGGGAAATAATGTGTCAGCCTATTCACTTATTCTTCTCAAAGCACAGCGTTCAGTCAGAGCAAAGTTTTCCAACTGACTTTATATCACCAGCCAGCAACAAACAGTTTAAAAGAAAAAACCTGCCCGGAGTGGAGGCAGTAAGCAACATGAGCCGTTTTCAGCTGTCTTGTCAAATGCACCTCATACGTTACGAAACAAGTTCACCAAGTAACTTTAAATACGATACAAACCAAAATAGAGGTGAATTGAAGAAAACCTAATGAGTACTGAAGACAGCAGCAACGTTTCAATCCCACATCTCCTGTTTACACATTATTTACTGTAGAATATTGTTGACTGCATGTACATCTTAATTTTAATTTGCTCTATGTAACATTTGCTTTGACAATGTGAATGTATGTTTCCCATGTTAATAAAGCTCCACTGAAATTGGACTGAGAGAGCGAGAGAGACAGCAAGAGAAAGAGAGAGAGAGAGAGCGAGCGAGAGATAGACAGAGAGAGAGAAAGAGAGAGAGAGACAGCGAGAGAGAGATAGAGAGAGAAAGAGAAAGAGAGAGAGAGAGAGGTCTCACCTGTTTGTCAGGGTGATGGATATCTACAGGAGGCTCAGGTTTGTCACTCCACATACGTTCATGGAAAGGCCCCAGCAGGGGGCGCTGCAGCAGGGCCAGGGCCCCTCTAATTTCACCACCACTCTGCCTCAAAACGTCATGGCACTGCACTTCATCGCTGAAACCAAGTGAACACAACTCCTTTACCTGGAAAGTTAGAAAGAAACAAATTTGATCATTTTTTCCCCTACTGATTTGAATTGGAAGCTGAAAAAGATGACTCTACGAGCCGTTACACTGTCAGAAATTAAGGACATGTTCAACAAACATTTTTAACATCAGTCAATGGTTTTTCCTGAAAACAATAAATAAAATTCCATGAATCAATCAGACCAACACTGTACTCAAACAAAGTGGAGCTGAAGGCATTCACAGCTTATACCTTTCACTTTTCCATCCTGTTGCACACAGATAGATTTACCACACTGTGACAAACTGTTTCTGTTTCATAATAATTAATTCATGTGTGCTCCAAGAGATATTCAGGAGCCTCCCACGGCGGCCTACCATCTGCCGCTCCTACCCTGTCATTTTTAATGCATACACTTGATTTCTACACATTTAAGGATCAATTTAGATTTGGGGTCACTAGGCAGTGGTGCAGCAGTGTGCCACGACCTCTCATGGCAGTCTGCCACCTGCCATTCCTGTTCTGTTTTTAATGCAACACTCTATTCTTGCTCACTTAGGACACACACACACACCAAGGAGGATTAGTTATAATACCATGGGTGGGTTTGTCACTTGGGACTCAGTGTGGCATGTGGGGCTGACCCTGGGTGGCTGGGGACGTCAGTGGCATTAGTGTAGGGGCGGGACCACTTGCCCTGTCCCATTGTGGTCTCATAGTCCTACGCTGGAGCTTGTGGAGACCAGGGGCCATGGCTGGGTGGAGTGCTGCATGAGGAATTTATGGTGGGGCACTTGTGATATCATTAGAGTGGTGGACTGCTGCTGGGGGGCTGGAAGCTGTGGTTTAAGCTGGGGGATGCTATACGGCTCTCGCTTGGTGGTCTTCTGGCCTTGGGTTTTGGTGTGTGGGGGGGTCTGGGTGTGAGGTTGGGGGGATCTCCCTCCTATGCTCAGTGGCTTGGGGATTGGGTGTGTCGGCTCCTCGGCTCTTGTCCCTCCCCTCTCCCCGCTTCCCCCGTGTGGCTGTGGCCTGTGCTGGTGTGGTGCCAGAGCGACTCCCTGTGGGGTGCACCCTGCGTGCTTTGTCTTGTGCATGGGGGTGTTTTCTGTGCCTTTGTGGGGGCTGGGGGGGGGGGTGGCGGTCTGGGGGGTGTATGTCAGGGTTGTGCTTGTGCTGCTCCCACCACAGTTCATAGGGCTGTTCCTGTGGCCCTGGTGGGTGCCCTCCCTGACCCGTGGGCCCTTCTGCTATGCTGGTTCTCCTTATCTCCCTTGGGGCTCTGAATCTTGGATCCCTTTCCGTCAAGGTACGTGCACTCGCCCATGTGGCTCCTGTCATGCCAGAGTGGTTCATGTCATATGGTAAGGTTCTGTACTTGGGTCTTGGCCCAACACACCAGCCACAGAAGGATATTCAGCTGCAGCCTTGTCAGATGATCCCTGTTTTTGGAGTTCCTGGAGTCCCCACTATGTCCCTAACTCACAGGCAGATGTAATTGCCTTTACCTCATTGCTAGCATGTTACAGAATATTATTATCCTGGAAAGTTCCACGTCCCCATGTTTTTCTTTATGGTTAAAAGATCTTATGTTTTTCTTAAACCCTGACAAAAAAAAAAAAAAAAAATCAAGGTTAGTCTTAGAGGGAGGGCTGATGGGTTTTTAAATCTGCAGCAACCATGTATTTGTTATCTTAGATCTTCAAAAGATTGGATCTGATTGAAATGATTGTCATGGGAGTGTGTTTTTATCATCATCATCATTATGCTTTATGCTTAAATCTATTTAAGCATAAAATTCAAAAAGAAAAAATAATATAGCACCTTCAACTGCACCACAGACTAAACAGTTAAATGTGGTCTATTAAACATTAGGTCTCTCTCTTCTAAGTCCCTGTTGGTAAATGATATAATAATTGATCAACATATTGATTATTCTGCCTTACAGAACCTGGTTACAGCAGGATGAATATGTTAGTTTAAATGAGGTCAACACCCCCGAGTCACACTAACTGTCAGAATGCTCGTAGCACGGGCCGGGGCGGAGGATTAGCAGCAATCTTCCATTCCAGCTTATTAATTAATCAAAAACCCAGACAGAGCTTTAATTCATTTGAAAGCTTGACTCTTAGTCTTGTCCATCCAAATTGGAAGTCCCAAAAACCAGTTTTATTTGTTATTATCTATCGTCCACCTGGTCGTTACTGTGAGTTTCTCTGTGAATTTTCAGACCTTTTGTCTGACTTAGTGCTTAGCTCAGATAAGATAATTATAGTGGGCGATTTTAACATCCACACAGATGCTGAGAATGACAGCCTTAACACTGCATTTAATCTATTATTAGACTCTATTGGCTTTGCTCAAAAAGTAAATGAGTCCACCCACCACTTTAATCATATCTTAGATCTTGTTCTGACTTATGGTATGGAAATAGAAGACTTAACAGTATTCCCTGAAAACTCCCTTCTGTCTGATCATTTCTTAATAACATTTACATTTACTCTGATGGACTACCCAGCAGTGGGGAATAAGTTTCATTACACTAGAAGTCTTTCAGAAAGCGCTGTAACTAGGTTTAAGGATATGATTCCTTCTTTATGTTCTCTAATGCCATATAACAACACAGTGCAGAGTAGCTACCTAAACTCTGTAAGTGAGATAGAGTATCTCGTTAATAGTTTTACATCCTCATTGAAGACAACTTTGGATGCTGTAGCTCCTCTGAAAAAGAGAGCTTTAAATCAGAAGTGCCTGACTCCGTGGTATAACTCACAAACTCGTAGCTTAAAGCAGATAACCCGTAAGTTGGAGAGGAAATGGTGTCTCACTAATTTAGAAGATCTTCACTTAGCCTGGAAAAAGAGTCTGTTGCTCTATAAAAAAGCCCTCCGTAAAGCTAGGACATCTTTCTACTCATCACTAATTGAAGAAAATAAGAACAACCCCAGGTTTCTTTTCAGCACTGTAGCCAGGCTGACAAAGAGTCAGAGCTCTATTGAGCTGAGTATTCCATTAACTTTAACTAGTAATGACTTCATGACTTTCTTTGCTAACAAAATTTTAACTATTAGAGAAAAAATTACTCATAACCATCCCAAAGACGTATCGTTATCTTTGGCTGCTTTCAGTGATGCCGGTATTTGGTTAGACTCTTTCTCTCCAATTGTTCTGTCTGAGTTATTTTCATTAGTTACTTCATCCAAACCATCAACATGTTTATTAGACCCCATTCCTACCAGGCTGCTCAAGGAAGCCCTACCATTAATTAATGCTTCGATCTTAAATATGATCAATCTATCTTTATTAGTTGGCTATGTACCACAGGCTTTTAAGGTGGCAGTAATTAAACCATTACTTAAAAAGCCATCACTTGACCCAGCTATCTTAGCTAATTATAGGCCAATCTCCAACCTTCCTTTTCTCTCAAAAATTCTTGAAAGGGTAGTTGTAAAACAGCTAACTGATCATCTGCAGTCTATTTGAAGAGTTTCAGTCAGGTTTTAGAATTCATCATAGTACAGAAACAGCATTAGTGAAGGTTACAAATGATCTTCTCATGGCCTCGGACAGTGGACTCCTCTCTGCGCTTGTTCTGTTAGACCTCAGTGCTGCTTTTGATACTGTTGATCATAAAATTTTATTACAGATATTAGAGCATGCCATAGGTATTAAAGGCACTGCGCTGCGGTGGTTTGAATCATATTTGCCTAAGAGATTACAATTTGTTCATGTAAATGGGGAATCTTCTTCACAGACTAAAGTTAATTATGGAGTTCCACAAGGTTCTGTGCTAGGACCAATTTTATTCACTTTATACATGCTTCCCTTAGGCAGTATTATTAGACGGTATGCTTAAATTTTCATTGTTACACAGATGATACCCAGCTTTATCTATCCATGAAGCCAGAGGACACACACCAATTAGCTAAACTGCAGGATTGTCTTACAGACATAAAGACATGGATGACCTCTAATTTCCTGCTTTTAAACTCAGATAAAACTGAAGTTATTGTACTTGGCCCCACAAATCTTAGAAACATGGTGTCTAATCAGATCCTTACTCTGGATGGCATTACCCTGACCTCTAGTAATACTGTAAGAAATCTTGGAGTCATTTTTGATCAGGATATGTCATTCAAAGCGCATATTAAACAAATATGTAGGACTGCTTTTTTGCATTTACGCAATATCTTTAAAATTAGAAAGGTCTTGTCTCAGAGTGATGCTGAAAAACTAATTCATGCATTTATTTCCTCTAGGCTGGACTATTGTAATTCATTATTATCAGGTTGTCCTAAAAGTTCCCTAAAAAGCCTTCAGTTAATTCAAAATGCTGCAGCTAGAGTACTGACGGGGACTAGAAGGAGAGAGCATATCTCACCCATATTGGCCTCTCTTCATTGGCTTCCTGTTAATTCTAGAATAGAATTTAAAATTCTTCTTCTTACTTATAGGTTTTGAATAATCAGGTCCCATCTTATCTTAGGGACCTCGTAGTACCATATCACCCCAATAGAGCGCTTCGCTCTCAGACTGCAGGCTTACTTGTAGTTCCTAGGGTTTGTAAGAGTAGAATGGGAGGCAGAGCCTTCAGCTTTCAGGCTCCTCTCCTGTGGAACCAGCTCCCAATTCAGATCAGGGAGACAGACACCCTCTCTACTTTTAAGATTAGGCTTAAAACTTTCCTTTTTGCTAAAGCTTATAGTTAGGGTTGGATCAGGTGACCCTGAACCATCCCTTAGTTATGCTGCTATAGACTTAGACTGCTGGGGGGTTCCCATGATGCACTGTTGTTTTTATTCACCTCTTTTTGCTCTGTATGCACCACTCTGCATTTAATCATTAGTTATTGATCTCTGCTCCCCTCCACAGCATGTCTTTTTCCTGGTTCTCTCCCTCAGCCCCAACCAGTCCCAGCAGAAGACTGCCCCTCCCTGAGCCTGGTTCTGCTGGAGGTTTCTTCCTGTTAAAAGGGGGTTTTTCCTTCCCACTGTCGCCAAGTGCTTGCTCATAGGGGGTCGTTTTGACCGTTGGGGTTTTTCTGTGATTATTGTATGGCTTTTGCCTTGCAATATGAAGCACCTTGGGGCAACTGTTTGTTGTGATTTGGCGCTATATAAATTAAATTGATTTGATTATTATTATTATTTATTTAATTATTCATTCATTCATTCATTCATCTTCTACTGCTTAGTCCAATTAAGGGTCGCGGGGGGCTGGAGCCCATCCCAGCAGCCATAGAGCGCGAGGCGGGGTACACCCAGGACAGGACGCCAGTCTGTCACAAACAGACAAACAAACACAGACACACCCACACACGGACAATATAAAGAGTCCAATCCACCTAACCCACATGTCTTTGGATGTGGGAGGAAACCGGAGCACCCGGAGACAACCCACGCAAACACGGGGAGAACATGCAAACTCAACACAGAAAGGCCACGGGAATTGAATCCACGACCTTCTCACTGTGAAGCAACAGTACTAACCACTAATCCACCGTGCTGCCTTTATTTAATTATTTTAATTATTATTCTGGAGGGCCTATGGTTGGTATATTGGTGTTGAATATTTGTGAAGGTTCAGGTTAAGTGATGTGCAGGTGTTTTGTTTTGTCCTTTGATGAAAGAAATGACAAATGTTTAAAAAAATAAGAACACACTGTCCGATCACTTCCAACAAATAGTTACTGCACAGAAGCTAGTGCGCGTGAGGGAAATCCAGAATCAGAATGCTGTGGATACACTGAAATGATTACTGATTTCCAATTTATTGATATTTGGTGTTATTTTTTGTTATTTTATTATTTTTATTTTATTTTTCATTGCCTTACTAAAAATATTTCTGACTCATGGGTTATCCACCATTGCTGAAATGACAAGATGAGGATTATCATTTGCACTTTCTAAGGTTTACAAACTGCTGTCTTCAGAGCTCGTACACTGAAAAAAAGATTATGGAATGCAACAGGAAACCTTGACTGTGCCAACTTGTTTGAAATGAGTTGGTGGCCAGCATTTCAAAATGAACATAAATTTAATAAAGGTTCACAATTTTCAATCCAAAACTAGGTTTAAATGATTTGCATCATCAGTTTTAATTTAATTTTACATAGCATTCCAGCTGTTGTAGAACCAGCGTTTTACAATACTGTACAATAAAAGTTCAAAATGTTTGGCACCTTGGTAAATCTGTCTCGAAGTGCTTGTCGAGCAGCTCTCTCTGTGTCGCCGCTTGATGTCAGCCAAGCCTGCTTGGCCTCTGCTCTGGACAGCTGCACCACACCCTCCTTTTCTTCTTTTCTGTCTTGGCCAGCCTCCTCACTAGGTCCGTCACATGACCTGTTCTGCTTAACAACAAGACAAACAGCCATACAATCAAAATACAGAAGCAATAATTTCTCACTCATGCCATGCCATCCTCGGATTGGTGGCTGTGAGTCTGAGATGTGGAAAAAAACTAAACTTTTTTCTGATGTTTGCAGATTTAAAAAGTGCTATACAAGTAAAGTGTCAGGTTTCAACCCCGGTATGGTGTCGGTTCTCATTTTTCCCCTTTCCACTGTCATTTTTTCTCTGGTTATCTTTCTTTAGTCATGTGTTTAGTTTCAGTCCAGCCTTTATTTTTCCATTGTGTTGTGCTTTTGTTTCTGGATTTATTTCCTGCTTCTCATGATGTAGTCTTTAGTTGTTTCATTCCTTTTTTTTCTGCAAATTATACTGTTGTCTCGGGTTTTGTTTTCTGTTCTGTAGTTATCCTGTTTGATCCATAGGTTACATTGTTATGTTTATTATCTTTTAGACTTTTAGCCATGTGTTGAGTTTAGTTTGTCATCTTATTTAGTCACTGATTGTGGTCGTTTGTATTTCTTTCACTTACACTCTTGCACCTGCCTGTCTCATCTTTGTCTTTGATTCCCCTATCTGTTCACTTACACTCTTGCACCTGCCTGTTTCATCTTTGTCTCTCTCTGCCATGATCACTCCCTCTCTCTCTTGCCTTTCTTCACGCCTCTTGGATTCACACCTCCCTTTCCAGAACATTCTCCAACACGTGTATGTTGCTTCCCTAATTATATCACCTGTGTTATTTAAGCCCTTCACTTTCTCCACTCCCCTACCAGTTCGTTACGATCTTTGTATCCTCATTCCAGCCTTTTTTCATTGTCCTGTTTTTGCCTTTTCGTACCTTGTTTTTGCCTCAACCCATGTTACAGTTTCTCTCCGTGTCTACGAACCCAGCCTGTGTTTTGACCACATTTTTGCCTTGCACTTACCTGTACCTCTGGTTCACTGCCTGCTTTCCTGTGGTACCCCAGCCACTCCTAACAATAAAGATTATTTTTTACCTCTAGCACTTTGTCTATGAGTCTGCATTTTGTGTCCTCCCACTATCTGTGCCATGCCTCCTTGAGCCACAACAGTACGAAATGGCCAGAACGTGGGCACAGTGGGCTGCAGTCCAGCCATGAACTCTGCCCTAATAAAGCCAGACATCAGCACCATCAAGGAGATTTTTGCAGACATCAGTTTTTTTTGTGTGTGTGTGCTTTCATGACTGTTTCTCCCCAAAAGAGGAATTTGATTATCTCGACCAGTCTTGGGATCTTGTGGAGACCAACTCGTGGCTGTTTGAAGTCTTCCCTGAATGACAAGGGCTGGATGATTTATTTGCTGAGGAGAGACTCCCTGACTGGGTGAGGCACCCTGATGTGCACCTGCCATCCACTCTTCGGCCTACAGACAGCAAGGCCGACTGGGAAGACATAGTGGATGATGATGATGACGATGATGAAGACAACAATGACTTGAATCCTCATCAGAAACGGAGGGCGTTTGGCTTCAGGACAATGCCACCATTTTGTTTAAAATACAGGACTTGTTTTTTGAGTTAATGGACAAACCAGGGCGGCAGCACAAGCAGAAATTTTTTTTCTACTCTTGATGAGATACTGCAAGCTCAACCTAATACAGTCATGACATTTCCAGAACTAGCTAACATTAAAACCCTGTTTGAGCAAGGTCAGCTCTCTCCATTCATCGAAGATCCGATGGACTTCCTTTTTGAAGCTGAACTTTATGAATCCTGCTGTGATCACCTCATGTGATCACACTTTCTGCCACAGCATGCCACCGGACACGTCTCCAGCACATGCCTCGGAGTGGGATTCACCTAAGAACATGTCTACTACACCACCACAACTCTTCCAATCAACAGTGGCAGCACCAAGCCGAATCAAGAACTCCATAACTGTCAGAACTGAGGTTTTCCTCTTTATTTCTTCAGACTCTTTTGCTGGATGTGTTCGTTTCTATTTTACCCAGTGGGTAAGCAGTCCGGTTTCCTTAGTCAATATCTGGTTTCATTTCCACCAAGTTATCCCATTATATCACTAATCATCTTTTCTTTTGTTTTGTATGTTGTGTTTTCCATGTTTTCTGGTTTTCACATATGTTCAAATTAAGAATGAAACCGGTCATTTTCCCACATGACTGCTGGGTAAAATTCTTCCTCGGGTCCTTATTAAAGTTACTTATTTTTTGTCATTCTTCAAGTACATTCTGTTGGTTTGTTTATCTTTTGCCTTCTATGATTTGGGTCCCATTTAGTTGTTTTGGTTCATTGGTTTTCCAGGGTCCTCAGTGTTTCATTTCATTTTCTGCATTGGTTAGGCCCAAATTCCAAGCACTGTTTCTCTTTTTGTCTTTTTCCCATCTTTTCCAGTGGTTTGTCTGTTCTCATTTGCGCCCTAATATGGAGTTTTGAGGGGTTTTTTTTGCCTTTTGTATTTAATCCGTTCTCAGTTTGATGCCACCTATTGTTCATTTTCAGTTTTGTTTTGTTTTTTGCCCTGGTGATGTTTTGTCTGGTTGTTTTTTTTTTATGCCTCTTATGTTAGTTTGTCTCCCATGCCTTTCCTCTGTTTTCATTCCTCACAGCTCTTTTGTTGATGTATTTGTTCTGGATTACTTCCATGTGAAATCTTTATGTTGGTTTTTTCGTGTGTTATGCTCTGGTATCACTTGGCTCATGTCCCTTATGTCCTTCACCAGTTCATCTCTCATTTGGTTGTTTTATTGGTTTACCTGGGTTTTTTGGTTGTTTTTTTGTTCCTTTGGCTTGCCCACTTTATGTATCCCTCTTTCCGTTATTTCGTTACTTTGCTATTTCCTTCCCCCACATCAGTCCTCGACGGTCGGTTCCCAGTAAGGTGTTGTGTGTCTGATGTTTTGGTTCCTGGGTCTAATCCTGGTCCTCCCAGTGTCCATGCCAGGGCATCCGGCCACCTTCCCCACCAATTCCCAATGCTTTAGGAGCCTTTGGTTTTTATGGTCGCCCTCCTGATTTTGGTGTAGATCCGTCTCTTGGCCGACCCCTTAGTTGTGGTTTTACACTTGGACTGTCACCCACTGGACAGGTTTACCGTTTTTGCTTCTGCCCTGTTGGCCACTGGCAATGGGGCCCTTTGCATATAGTCCTTGAGTGTGGTCAAACAGAGTCTAGATTTGTTAATCAAGGGTCATAACTCGTAAAATGGGTGCCCAACTCAAATGATATGATAAGATGAGCATTATTAACCTATAACAAGGATTTGTAACAAGTTTCTCAAAATTCCTCCTAAAAATGTGAGAGAAGTTGATTTCAAGATGTTTTTACCCTTTGTACTCGATGGACAGAGGGACGGACAGATCGAAGGAAATTGCCACGGCATAATCACCGTTCGGGCCTTCGGCCAACGGGGGATAGAAATGGAAAGCAAAGTTTTACATACATATACACTAGCCACATTATTAGGTACACCTGTTCAATTGCTTGTTTACATGAATAGCTAATCAGCCAATCACATGGCAGCAACTCAGTGCATTTAGGCATCTAAATGCGGTGAAGACAACTTGCTGAAGTTCAAACAGAGTGGACCCAAGCTTGAGGAATACACATGCAACATACATATATATATATACATATATATATACATACATATATATATATACATATACATACATACACATACATACATATACATACATACATATACATACACATACATACATATATATACACATACATACATACATATACATACATACATACATACATATACATACATACACATACATACATACATACACATACATACATACATACACATACATACATACACATACATACACATACATACATACACATATACATACATATACATACATACATACACATATATACACATATATATATATACACATATATACACATATATATATATACACATATATACACATATATACATATATACACATATATACATATATACACATATATACATATATATATATATATATACACACATATACATATATACACATATATACACATACACATATATACACATACATATATATACACATACATATATATACACATATACACACATATACACATATACATATACTCAACAAAAATATAAACGCAACACTTTTGGTTTTGCTCCCATTTTGTATGAGATGAACTCAAAGATCTAAAACTTTTTCCACATACACAATATCACCATTTCCCTCAAATACTGTTCACAAACCAGTCGAAATCTGTGATAGTGAGCACTTTTGCACTTTGCTGAGATAATCCATCCCACCTCACAGGTGTGCCATATCAAGATGCTGATTAGACACCATGATTAGTGCACAGGTGTGCCTTAGACTGCCCACAATAAAAGGCCACTCTGAAAGGTGCAATTTTGTTTTATTGGGGGGGGATACCAGTCAGTATCTGGTGTGACCACCATTTGCCTCATGCAGTGCAACACATCTCCTTCGCATCATCCGTGAAGAGAACACCTCTCCAATGTGCCAAACGCCAGCGAATGTGAGCATTTGCCCACTCAAGTCGGTTACGACGACGAACTGGAGTCAGGTCGAGACCCCGATGAGGACGACGAGCATGCAGATGAGCTTACCTGAGACGGTTTCTGACAGTTTGTGCAGAAATTCTTTGGTTATGCAAACCGATTGTTTCAGCAGCTGTCTGAGTGGCTGGTCTCAGACGATCTTGGAGGTGAACATGCTGGATGTGGAGGTCCTGGGCTGGTGTGGTTACATGTGGTCTACGGTTGTGAGGCTGGTTGGATGTACTGCCAAATTCTCTGAAACGACTTTGGAGACGGCTTATGGTAGAGACATGAACATTCAATACACGAGCAACAGCTCTGGTTGACATTCCTGCTGTCAGCATGCCAATTGCATGCTCCCTCAAATCTTGCGACATCTGTGGCATTGTGCTGTGTAATAAAACTGCACCTTTCAGAGTGGCCTTTTATTGTGGACAGTCTAAGGCACACCTGTGCACTAATCATGGTGTCTAATCAGCATCTTGATATGGCACACCTGTGAGGTGGGATGGATTATCTCAGCAAAGGAGAAGTGCTCACTATCACAGATTTAGACTGGTTTGTGAACAATATTTGAGAGAAATGGTGATATTGTGTATGTGGAAAAGTTTTAGATCTTTGAGTTCATCTCATACAAAATGGGAGCAAAACCAAAAGTGTTGCGTTTATATTTTTGTTGAGTATATATATACACATATACACACATATACACACATATATACATATACATATATATACACATATACACACATATACATATATATACACATATACATATATATATATATATATACACATATATACACATATATATATATACACACATATATACACATATATATATATACACACATATATACACATATATATATATATACACATATATACACATATATATATATATACACATATATACACATATATATATATATACTACTATGTGCTGGATTGTCTCTGGGCACATTTGCACAACCTGCAATGTAGGTCCTGTCGACTGTGGTAGACTCCTGCCTCTATGGATCTGGTGCATATTGCTTGTTCTTGTGCTGCCATGATCAGAGCCTCTGTACTGTCATTGAGGCCATGCCTTTTCTAGCCACTAGTAGGTCTTCTTGATGTCAGCCTCGTCCTTTACCATGGAGGGGCTTGGTCTTCCATGATAACTCCTCCTCCTGTTCCTTATCACATCTGTCTTCAGCTGTCTGAGGCCTTCTTGGAGCAGCGTCTCTCGGGGGTGGGGGGGAGGTGCAGTTTTTTTCTGATGTATTCATAGATGCTACTCGTCTCACCTTAGACTGTGGCTCTGACACTCACAAATCTTCACCTTTCCTCCTTACGTTGCTCATAGCCTCAGGATGCTGGGCTTTGGGTGGAGGCCTTCGTGCACTGTGAGAAGTTTTCGTGTCTTAACATCAGTGGCATCTATCTTCTCCTGTGGCCAACTTATTATCCCAGTTGGGTATCCGATGACTTGTAGGGCATATGTATTGAGGACTCCGATCTTATCCCTACCACTGAGTTGGCTTCTCAACACCTGTCTTACATTCTGGAGGTAATTGGTTGTGGCTGATCTTCTTGCATCTTCATCATGGTTCCCATTGGCTTGTGGGATTCCCAGGTTCTTGTAGCTGTCCTGTATGTCCGCTATGCTGCTTTCTGGCAACTCCACCCCCTCAGTCTGGATCATCTTCCCTCTTTTTGCCACACTTATCCAATCTGAATGACATCCCGATACCCTCACTGTAGATCCTGGTGAGGTGAATCAGTGAGTCAATGTCTCACTCACTGTTGACATACAGCTTGATGTCATCCATATCCAAGAGGTGGCTGATGGTTACTCAACTCCTGAATCGATATCCATAGCCACTCTTTGTGATGAGCTGACTTAGAGGCTTGAGGTCTATGCAGAATAGCAGTGGGGACAGTGCATCACCATGAAATATTGTGCACTTGATGGTGACTTATGCAACTGCCTTGGAGTTGCACAAATCATCCAGTGCTGTCTATATACATACATACATACACGAGGTCTGTCAATAAAGTATAGGTCCTTTTTATTTTTTTCAAAAACTATATGGATTTCATTCATATGTTTTTACGTCAGACATGCTTGAACCCTCGTGCGCATGCGTGAGTTTTTCCACTCCTGTCGGTGACGTCATCTGCCTGTGAGCACTCCTTGTGGGAGTCAGAATTCCTTTGTCTGAGAAGTTGCTGAGAGACTGGCGCTTTGTTTGATCAAAATTTTTTCTAAACCTGTGAGGCACATCGAAGTGGACACGGTTCGAAAAATTAAGCTGGTTTTCGGTGAAAATTTTAACAGCTGATGAGAGATTTTGAGGTGATACTGTCGCTTTAAGGACTTCCCACGCAGTGGGAAATCGCGCAGCGCTCCCAGGCGCCATCGTCAGCCTGTTTCAAGCTGAAAACCTCCACATTTCAGGCTCTATTGATCCAGGACGTCGTGAGAGAACAGAGAAGTTTCAGAAGAAGTCGGTTTCAACATTTTATCCGGATATTCCACTGGTAAAGGAGTTTTTTTAATGAAAGACGTGCGGACGGATTGCAGCGTCGGCTTGCAGCATCGGCTCGCAGCCGCCGCGACGCTCTGCCACAGGAAAAACACCTCCGTTGGAAGCCTTAAGGACAAGTTGGAACATGCCCAACTGTTAAACAATTTCTCAGATACTCACTCCACTGAAAGCCATCAAAAGCCGCCTGGATTTTACAAATGGTTATCAACTTGTCCTTAAGGCTTCCAACGGAGGTGTTTTTCCTGTGGCGGAGCGTCGCGGCGGCTGCGAGCCGACGCTGCAATCCGTCCGCACGTCTTTCATTAAAAAAAATCTCCTGTAACAGTGGAATATCCAGATAAAACGCTGAAACCGACTTCTTCTGAAACTTCTCTGTTCTCTCACGATGTCCTGGATCAATAGAGCCTGAAATGTGGAGGTTTTCAGCTTGAAACAGGCTGACGATGGCACCTCGGAGCGCTGCGCGACGTCCCACTGCATGGGAAGTCCTTAAAGCGACAGTATCACCTCAAAATCTCTCATCAGCCGTTAAAATTTTCACCGAAAACCAGCTTAATTTTTCGAACCGTGTCCACTTCGATGTGCCTCACAGGTTTAGAAAAAATTTTGATCAAACAAAGTGCCAGTCTCTCAGCAACTTCTCAGACAAAGGAATTCCGACGAGGGGCTGGACGACTCCTCCCACAAGGAGTGCTCACAGGCGGATGAAGTCACCGACAGGTGTGGAAAAACTCACGCATGCGCAGGAGGGTTCAAGCATGTCTGACGTAAAAACATATGAATGAAATCCATATAGTTTTTGAAAAAAATAAAAAGGACCTATACTTTATTGACAGCCCTCGTATATATATATATATATATATATATATATATATATATATATATATATATATGGATTCAGGTGAACCAGTGAATTTTGTCTGTTATAATCAAAATCAGTTATATGTATAACATGGACAAAATCCATTATATGCATAAAATGGTATATATATGTACTGGATTAGTTACAGCCAAGAGGTGCCAAATGAACTACAGGGAATCCCCAACACCAATTAGGCTTATGTATTTCCTTGATTAAACACTTGACCTTGAATAGGCACCTGCCTCGTTTAATAACCGGGTCACAACTTTGTCTAAAAAAACAAAACAAAAAACAACACCTGCCTTAAATAAGCAGAAGGTATTATATGCATTAAAAATATTACATTTGGTCAAGTCACTCTTTTTTATAAGTCTGCTGCGGAGTGGTACCTTAAAATCATAACGCCTGATTCAAGCTTCTCCAGCTGATGTTGACGTGCATGTGACCCTTTTAAAGTTCAAATTGCATCTTAATGCAATTTGCTGCATGAACAGCAGCTTTTTCTGGATTAATTTGTTCCTCAACGAGCTCCACTTCTGTATATAATCATCAACCTCTAAACCAACGGTACTTATAATTTTCCTTCATGAATTGCGAGTCATTTGAGGGCCTTTTTCCGACTCTGTGTTGTGATGTTGATCAGATTTGTGGACTTTTCTGCCAAATGTATTTGATCCATGATCAAAATGTAATTGGAGTGCGCACTGCAAAAACTTTTAAAATATGACGGGGGAGGAAGGAGTGAAAACATAAAAGTGACAAATCATAGAAGTCTCCAATTTAGCAGGTGCATGGGTTCTCAGAGATCTTGTAGTCTGCTCCACTCACTGATACTCCTTGTATGCTGTCATTATCTCAAAAAATTTCAGCAAGTGGTTCTATCCTTATAGCGAATAATAAAGGAAAAAGTGGACACCCCTGGCTAGTTCCACATTTCATTCGGATAGGTTCAGAACAATGTCCGTTTACTCATGCTTTTGATGTGGGTTCTGTATACAACACTCTAATCAATCAATCAATTTCAATCAATTTTATTTATATAGCGCCAAATCACAACAAACTGTTGCCCCAAGGCGCTTTATATTGTAAGGCAAGGCCATACAATAATTACGTAAAAACCCCAACGGTCAAAACGACCCCCTGTGAGCAACCACTTGGCAACAGTGGGAAGGAAAAACTCCCTTTTAACAGGAAGAAACCTCCAGCAGAACCAGGCTCAGGGAGGGGCAGTCCTCTGCTGGGACTGGTTGGGGCTGAGGGAGAGAACCAGGAAAAAGACATGCTGTGGAGGGGAGCAGAGATCAATCACTAATGATTAAATGCAGAGTGGTGCATACAGAGCAAAAAGAGGTGAATAAAAACAAACAGTGCATCATGGGAACCCCCCAGCAGTCTAAGTCTATAGCAGCATAACTAAGGGATGGTTCAGGGTGACCTGATCCAGCCCTAACTATAAGCTTTAGCAAAAAGGAAAGTTTTAAGCCTAATCTTAAAAGTAGAGAGGGTAATCCAGTTAATAAAATCAGAATGAAATCCCACTTTCCCCAGCATACTTTCCAAATACAACCAATCAACCCTATCAAATGCTTCTCAGCATCTAAGCTGAGAAGCACTGATGATTCCTGTTTCTGTTTTGCTGCAGACATAATGTTTAGTGTTCCTCTTATATTGTTTATTCCCAAGTGACCAAGTATAAACCCTGTTGGATCAGACTTAAATATACTGTTCATGCACTTTTTAATTCTTTTGGCCAATACTGTTGTTAAAGGCCCCTTCACACAAAGTGCGAATTTGGTTGAATTGTGCATTAAGTGCGCATGGAGCAGGAATTGTATGCAAACCGTGTAATTTCGTAGCGGCTTCTAATGCCTCGTAGACCTGTTGCTACAACTATTTGCACACACCAGCGGCTGAAAGACAGAGTGTGCACTGTGCGAGCCCATCAAACCATCTCGCGGCATTTGACAGCCAAATTCCAATTGACACGCATGAACATCTAACACTGCTCGCATGGCAAAATGTGTGGCATGGACCGTCAGATCATAACACGCAGCAGGGGATCAGACTGTCACTTCAACCATGTGAGCTCTGTTCCACGTGAGGTGTCCTGTGGAGCGCCATCCACAAGACATGCGAGTTGACAAGACGCGCGCGCAGCCCGACAGGACACGCGCCAGCATATGAATGAGATGAGCGAACCGCTTCTCATTCATGTCATTTCATGACTGTATGTCATGTAAAGCCCTCTCGTCAAGCGAGCAGTATTGCTCGCTTGATAAGAGGGATTTAAAACAATACGATGTTTTTATATGGTGCGTCGTTTCTGTTTTTTAAGTACATCTATGTGTTTCCTGATATAAGGTAGTGTTCAGCACCTTTTACAGGACAGTGATGGTAGTTCACTTGGTAAAGTTTCTGACTACAATCAGAGCTTTTGGAAGGCGCAGGTTGAAATCCCGCAGGTGACATGATTTTTTTTTCCAGCTGCGTGATGTGAGCTGGTGCCACTGTGTTCCGCGTGCACGAACCATCGCAGCAGCATCGTGCACACCTGCCTGTCGGCAAGATGTTTCGTGGTGAGCACGTACCAGGTGCCCCGATGGGTGTCGCTCTGGAGTTGTACATATTCACACTATGTGTGAAGGGGCCTTAAAATTTTAACATCACAGCACAACAGACTGATTGGTCTGTATGAGGAACAGACCGAGGGGTCCTTTCCCTCCTTGAGGATTACTGATATTATTACCTGAGACCAAGATTTTTGCAGGTCTTTTTTGGCCAAGGCATAATTATATACCCTTTGTAAAAGGGGTGTAACTTCATCCAGAAAATGCTTATAACCATCCATGCCCGGTGACTTATTATTTTTCAAATTTTTTATTGTATCCTCTATTTCCCTCTTTGTAGTTGGATCTCTTATGGCTTTGACTTCATCATTTGTCAGTTTCGGTAACTTAATTATTCCTTGTAGGTTTTCAGATTTCTCTGCTTTGTTGTGTATTTCTGGTGAATCATATAGTGCCTCATAATTACCTGAAAATGCCTCAGCTATGTCTTTCGGATGCGATACTACTTTTCTTGAAGATGGGTTTACTATCATCGCCGCCGTGCGGTTAGCTTGTGCTTTGCGCAACTGAAAGGCCAGTAGCCTACTGGCCCTATTTCCTGACTCGTAGTATTTTTGATTGGCAAAACGTAAGGTCCCCTCAGCTTTATATGTCAACAAGTCGTTAAGTGCCTGTCTGTTTAAGGTTAGATTTCAAAATATTTTCATTATTTGTTTATGGTATTTCTCTAAATCAATTATACAGTCTTCTAATCTTTTTCATTCTTTATCTCTGTCTTTCATTATTTTAGAAGAAAGTGCAATCAGTTTTCCCCTTTACACCACTTTCACAGCTTCCCATAAAGCGGAAACTGAAACTTCTCCATTGTCATTATGTTCCATATAATCCATCCATTCCTGCTTTATATTCTGAACTACTTCCGGATCATTCAAAAGTGATACATTCAACCTCCAAGGTTAAATTCTTTTATAATTCTCTAACCTTATTGACATCACAATTGGAACATGGTCTGATATCGTTATGGGATCTATGTGACAATCCACAACAGTATAGGCATCTTTTTTCAATACACAAAACAAAACAATTCTGGAGTAGCTATTATGGACCTTTGAAAAAAAGTGTAGTATGTCCCTGCTCGAACAGTTGTTTGTCTAACTTCTGATTCAATACACAGTTAAAATCAAAAATTGTTTACATTTCTTTAAAGAATCCTGTGTCATCCTCATTTGGTGCGTATAAATTTAAAATTGTTATCCTGATTTCCCCACTGCTCCCCACAACCATAATATGATGGCCACTTTTATCTTCATGTGTTCTATCAATAGTAAGCCCCAGAGTCTTGTGGTACAGAATAGCTACCCATCTTTTGCTTCCCTTTTCACAAGCAGAACTAAATACTTGGCCAACCCAGTCTCTTTTAAGTTCCTGTGTTCTTTGTCATTGAGGTAGGTCTCCTGAAGTAAAGCAATTGAGCAATTCAACCTCTTCAACTGTGACATAACTGTGACATAACCCCGGAGGAGCTGTGTGTAGATCGGGAGGTCTGGGCAGCTTTGCTTGAGCTGCTGCCCCCGCGACCCGACTCCAGATAAAGCGGAAGAAAATGGATGGATGGATGTTATAGCTAATAACATTTATACTGTCCATACCTGATGTTTATACCAACAGTAAGAAAACCAACATTATCTTTTGCTAAGAGCTGCTGAACATTAATAACCAAAAAAAAAAAACACACACCATAAAGGTAGTCCTTGAAAACAGAACAAATAAATAACTATAAGGGCTTCCCACTCCCCGTGACTCTTGGGCAGAGAGCCGTAGCTCTCTGGGCTGACTGCACTAAATGCAGTAGCGACGATCATCCAGGAAATCCCTGGCTTGCAATCATGTTGTATTAAAAGCCGAGTGCTTATCAAAATAAATAGAATTCTTTCCCCTCACCCCTGCAAAGACCCCTATCTACAAAATATATAGTCATAAAATATTAGCTGAAAACAAATATATCCCTTTGAATTACCCGATAAATGAGATATCAGATCGCTACATTCAGTCCCTGCAAATGTCCATTTTTACTCCTTTCTTTACTCACACCCAGTGAGCCTTGAATCTTCATTGTCTCCGCAGATTAAGGACAATATTTCTGCTGGGATTAAAAAGTCTCAGCTGGGCTGGGTAGGGTGACTGGGCTTTGACGTTCTTTTCTTTCAGCTTTTTTATTACCTCTCGAACCTTTTTCCTCTTCCTCTGCACCTCAGAGGCGTAATCTTGATCCAAGTAGACCTTATGTCCCTGAAGCTCAGCATTCCGTTGCTCCCACACCTGCTGCAGCATTGCCTGTTTCACTTTAAAATCCAGAAATTGAACTATGATTGACCGCGGGGCCACAGCAGCATCTCTTGGCTTTGGGCCCAGGGCTCTGTGTGCTCTTTCCAGTTTAATATCCATTCCTTCTTCTAATTCCGGGAGTTATACAAAAAGTCAGTTACAAACTTCGTCATGTCATCTTTCTCAGCCCCTTCTGGTATACCGTAGAGCCTTATATTGTTACGACGGAGTCTGTTTACCATGTCATCACATTTAACAGCGAGGTTAGCTTCCCGTCTTAGCAAGTAACTCAGTACCTTCTCACACTGCGTGCATTTGTCCTTGACAGCACCCACTCTTTCCTCAGTGTCACCCAGTCTCTTATCAAGCCCCTCGGTTCATTGTTTTAAATCATCCATAGTGGATTCCAGCCTTGAAAGAGTAATCTTTAATTCACCAAAAGGTTCTTTACTTTCCTGTCGGAGCTTGCGAAGCTCCCATTGCATCTCTGGCTCAGCGTTAGCCTCCCCAGTGCTTTTCATTGGTGTAGCTTTGGCTAGTGTTAGCTATTTGGGGCCCACTTTACAGTCTTCGTTTTTTCCTCCTCTCGTGTTTCTTCATGTTGCTTTATGGGCCAAACTCATGACCTCAGTTACCTTGTCTTGTGTTCCTGTGTTCATTTATCTGTTTGTAACTTTTAATCAGCTATTTTAATGGGTCAGTCGAAGCTGAGAAATTAGATGCCCGTCTTGGCTATGATGTAGGCGGAAGTCCTCCCCCTCATCTTTTCTGAGAGATCTGTCAATAGTTTTGCATTTGGCTATGATCAGTGTCACTACTGGTAGCCTGGTGAGGTACCTGGACCCTACAGAGGTTACACAGGTAGTCCAGCTACTCCAGCCACATCAATACGTACCACTGCCATAAGGTTTGCTGTGTCTCCCAGGACAGCCTCAAGAACATAGAGGAGATTCCAGGAGACAGGCAGTTACTCTAAGAGAGCTGGACAGGGGTGTAGAAGGTCCTTAACCCATCAGCAGGACCGATATCTGCTCCCTTGTGCAAGGAGGAACAAGATGAGTACTGCCAGAGCCATACAAAATGACCTCCGGCAGGCCACTGGTGTGAATATCTCTGACCAAACAATCAGAAACAGACTTCATAAGGGTGGCCTGAGGGCCCACTGTCCTGTAGTGGTCCCTGTACTCACTGGCCAGCATCGTGGAGCTCGATTGGAACAGCAGGATTGGCAAGTCCATCACTGGCATCCTGTACTTTTCACAGATGAGAGCAGGTTCAATATGAGCATGTGACAGATGTGAAAGGGCAGTAGAGACAGTTATGCTGCTTGTAACATTATTCAGCATGGCCAGTGGTGGGTCAGTGATAGTCTGGGAAGGCTATTCCTGGACTAAATTTGGACTGCATTTATATAGTGCTTTTCCATTTGCGCTTTACAACTGTGCCTTACATTCACCCATTCACACACACACAAGTCAGGGTGCTGCCATGCAAGGTGCTCACTACACACCGGGAACAACTAGGAGATTAAGGACCTTGCCCAAGGGCCCCTAGTGATTTCCTTGTGTGGCTGGGTTTTGAACTGAGGATCCTCTGGTCCGAAGCTCAACACTTAACCACTAGACCATCACCTCCTCACCTGGAAGGGTGCACAGACCTCCACAGGATAGAGAACACCACCCTGACTGCTTTTAGGTATTAGGATGAAATCCTTGGAACCACTGTCAAACCCTACTCTGGGGCAACAGGTCCTGGGTTCCTCCTGGTGCACGACAATGCCCAGCATCATGTGGCGAGTGTATGCAGGCAGTTCCTGGAGGATGAAGGAATTGATACCATTGACTGGCCCCCACACTCACCTGACCTAAATCCAATACAACACCTCTGGGACATTATGTTTTGGTCCATCCAACACTGCCAGGTTGCACCTCCGATCATCCAGGAGCTAAGTGATGTCCAAGTCTAGATCTGTTAGGAAATCCCCCAGGACACCAGCTGCTGTCTCATTAGGAGCATGCCCCAACATTGTCAGGCATCCATACAAGCATGTGTGGGCCATACAAACTACTGAGCACCATTTTGAAATGCTGCAATGAAATGTTGGCAAATTGGACAAAACAGCCACATCATTTTTTTTTTCAGCCCACTATAGATTTACAATTTTTATTTCCATCACACGATGTGGCATCTTTTCATTCCTATACCATTACCCAGTCCATATCAGGAAAGTATACTGCATGATTTTTTTTTCATCAAGATCTGATGCATTTTTAAAGTGTTCCTTTTTGTTCGGTGAGTTTGTCATATTTGCGGAGTTTTCTGCCAAACATATTTGACTCATGATCGAAATGTAATCAGCGGGTGCACTGCAAAAACTATTCAAATATGATGGGGGAGGAAGGAGTAAAAACATAAAAGTGACAAATCGCAGCCCTCTGCTGTCTCCAATTGAGCAGGTGCACAAGTTCTCAGCCACGCAGAGGGTTCTGATCTAAAGAGGTTTGGTTTGTCACACCCAGGGATATGTGTGAACCGTAACACCATATTACAGTTTTGTTCATAATCACTAACTTTGAATTACACCCTGGCTCATTTAGATCCCATGTCTGACCATGGTTAAAAAAAATAAATGGCCAGTATTTTAATCAAGGAAATACGGTACCCACATTCCTCGAATTGGCGGGTGTCAGTGCTGAACTTCATTTTGTACGTCTGTTACTGGGCATGTCCAGACTGTTCTGTCCGGTACATGCGAGGATTTTTTAATGGAAATACATTATGATGCATTTCCATTAATGTTTTGTCCAATGTGAGCGAAAATCTGTTATACAAAATCTGTTATATGCGGTGTTTATTACATGGAAAACCAAACAAAAGCATTGGGACTTTTGCTTTAGTCCAGTGAGTGCAAATATCCAGTCTATACGATGATGGTTTAGGCAAGTTTTACTGTATTTCAGGCCTGAAATATTTTTACATCCGCCAAGGACGTACAGTTAATTTGCATATAATGGATTCAGGTGGACCAGCAAATTTTGTCCATTATAATCAAAATCCATTATATGTATAAAACAGACAAAATCCATTATATTTATGTAACAGATTAGTTACAGTCAGGATGTGCCGAACGATCTACGGGGAATCCTGAATTGGGACCTGCCTAATTTAATGACTGCACGTAATTTTGGAACATGTGGAAGACCTTAAATGCAGGAATAGATGTACATTACTAAATAAAATTAAGTTGACCACACACAAAATAAGAAATACTGTATCTTGGGTTCATGGTGCCTGCAATGACAGAACTCAAAACAAATGCAAGAATCAAAAAGGACTCAGTCACAATGACGGATACTGAAGGAAGTGTACAGTACTGACCATGAGATCTGTCATGCTCTTGCCACTGACAAAATCACTTGAGGATGATGTCGCCAACGTCTGAATCTGGTCTAACTGCTGAAGCAGGACTGTCTTTAGCCATTTGCATGGCAGGATAGCCATGTCTCCAGTGACCCGAATACTTGTATAGACCTCCTCTGGAGTCACTCCCTTTTTCTCCCCATCCTGACAGCATAAAGACATGATACATTGGAGAAGGTGGACTGAGATCAATTTTCTATTCATTCAAGGTTAAAGACAGTGAAGTTGACTTGCCCTTATCAGCTGGATCAACTTTAGCCCCTCCTCTTTCATGCGCTTCTGCCTCCATGAGTCTAGGTCTTCTGTGGCCGGCTCTTTAGGTTTAACTGGCAGAGCTGGGACCCGTCTGACAGGTGAGGGAGGGTGAAGCTTTGCAGGTAGGGTGGCGGGCTCTGGACGAGCCAGGTCACACATCTCACACATTGTTGCAGGGGAATAGTTCAGATATGTGCAGAATTGACACACCCACTGAGAGACAGAGAGATAGAGAGAGAGAGAGAGAGAGAGAGAGAGGTCATGATCCCCTGAGTTCCTAACATTTTTGCTAAAAACTAGAAAAAGTACCTTCAAAGTGGAACAAACTTGAATACGAGGTCTGTTAGAAAAGTATCCGACTTTATTTTTTTTCAAAAACCTGATTGATTTGAATCACGTGTGCTTGCATGAGCCAACCTTGAACCTTCGTGCGCATGCGTGAGTTTTTTCACGCCTGTCGATTGCGTCATTTGCTTGCAAGCAGCCTTTGTGTGAGGATGGGTGGAGTCTCTCGTCGTTTTTTCTTTGCAAGGAAATGGCGGAACGACTGGAGCAGCGCGACTGCATCAAATTTTGCCAGATACTGGGCGACAGCCAGGTCGAAACCATTCGGATTATTCATATGGCTTTCGATGACGATCCTCTAGGCATCACACAGATTAAGGAGCGGTACAACCGGTTTAAAGACTTCCGCACAACGGTGGAGAGCGCGCCACGCTCCGGGCGGCCATCAACATGCTGAAATCAATCAATCAATTTTTTTTTATATAGCGCCAAATCACAACAAACAGTTGCCCCAAGGCGCCTTATATTGTAAGGCAAGGCCATACAATAATTATGTAAAACCCCAACGGTCAAAACGACCCCCTGTGAGCAAGCACTTGGCTACAGTGGGAAGGAAAAACTCCCTTTTAACAGGAAGAAACCTCCAGCAGAACCAGGCTCAGGGAGGGGCAGTCTTCTGCTGGGACTGGTTGGGGCTGAGGGAGAGAACCAGGAAAAAGACATGCTGTGGAGGGGAGCAGAGATCGATCACTAATGATTAAATGCAGAGTGGTGCATACAGAGCAAAAAGAGAAAGAAACAGTGAATCATGGGAACCCCCAGCAGTCTACGTCTATAGCAGCATAGCTAAGGGATGGTTCAGGGTCACCTGATCCAGCCCTAACTATAAGCTTTAGCAAAAAGGAAAGTTTTAAGCCTAATCTTAAAAGTAGAGAGGGTGTCTGTCTCCCTGATCTGAATTGGGAGCTGGTTCCACAGGAGAGGAGCCTGAAAGCTGAAGGCTCTGCCTCCCATTCTACTCTTACAAACCCTAGGAACTACAAGTAAGCCTGCAGTCTGAGAGTGAAGCGCTCTATTGGGGTGATATGGTACTACGAGGTCCCTAAGATAAGATGGGACCTGATTATTCAAAACCTTATAAGTAAGAAGAAGAATTTTAAATTCTATTCTAGAATTAACAGGAAGCCAATGAAGAGAGGCCAATATGGGTGAGATATGCTCTCTCCTTCTAGTCCCCGCTAGTACTCTAGCTGCAGCATTTTGAATTTACTGAAGGCTTTTAGGGAACTTTTAGGACAACCTGATAATAATGAATTACAATAGTCCAGCCTAGAGGAAATAAATGCATGAATTAGTTTTTCAGCATCACTCTGAGACAAGACCTTTCTAATTTTAGAGATATTGCGTAAATGCAAAAAAGCAGTCCTACATATTTGTTTAATATGCGCTTTGAATGACATATCCTGATCAAAAATGACTCCAAGATTTCTCACAGTATTACTAGAGGTCAGGGTAATGCCATCCAGAGTAAGGATCTGGTTAGACACCATGTTTCTAAGATTTGTGGGGCCAAGTACAATAACTTCAGTTTTATCTGAGTTTAAAAGCAGGAAATTAGAGGTCATCCATGTCTTTATGTCTGTAAGACAATCCTGCAGTTTAGCTAATTGATGTGTGTCCTCTGGCTTCATGGATAGATAAAGTTGGGTATCATCTGCGTAACAATGAAAATTTAAGCAATACCGTCTAATAATACTGCCTAAGGGAAGCATGTATAAAGTGAATAAAATTGGTCCTAGCACAGAACCTTGTGGAACTCCATAATTAACTTTAGTCTGTGAAGAAGATTCCCCATTTACATGAACAAATTGTAATCTATTAGACAAATATGATTCAAACCACCGCAGCGCAGTGCCTTTAATACCTATGGCATGCTCTAATCTCTGTAATAAAATTTTATGGTCAACAGTATCAAAAGCAGCACTGAGGTCTAACAGAACAAGCACAGAGATGAGTCCACTGTCCGAGGTCATAAGAAGATCATTTGTAACCTTCACTAATGCTGTTTCTGTACTATGATGAATTCTAAAACCTGACTGAAACTCTTCAAATAGACCATTCCTCTGCAGATGATCAGTTAGCTGTTTTACAACTACCCTTTCAAGAATTTTTGAGAGAAAAACTGGTCATTTCAGCATGTTGATGGCCACCCAGAGTGTGGCGCGCTCTCCACCGTTGTGCGGCCATCTTTAAACCGGTTGTACCGCTCCTTAATCTGTGTGATGCCCAGAGGATCGTCACAGAAAGCCGTCTGAATAATCTGAATGGTTTCCACCTGGCTGTCGCCCAGTTTCTGGCAAAATTTGATGCAGTCGTGCTGCTCCAGTCGTTCCGCCATTTCCTTGCAAAGAAAAAACGACGAGAGACTCCACCCATCCTCACACAAAGGCTGCTTGCAAGCAAATGACGCAATCGACAGGCATGAAAAAAACACACGCATACGCACGAAGGTTCAAGGTTGGCTCATGCAAGCACACGTGATTCAAATCCATCAGGTTTTTGAAAAAAATTAAAAAGTCGGATACTTTTCTAACAGACCTCGTATTTTTGCAAGGATCTGAAGAGGACCACAATATACAACCAAAATAAAGAGTTAAAAAAACGTTTTTGGACAAAATCACTTGGAGGGATACTCTGAACCAAGGACGAACCCAAGGATTATTTCCCCACTAAAGAAACAAAGCAAATATCTGGAAATAACTGTGGACCTGAGTGAGTACTGTTCGTCTGAGGCAATAACTAGAACTGGAACGTATTGAATTTTAAGTGCGATATCGAAACCTTTAAAAATATGCTGTGACTTCTGGCAACGACTTGCAAAGAAGCAAGTTGTGAATACTTGACTCAAGTGTGACCTCTGGTAACCCTGAAGTGCAAAGAAGGAAGGTGTGAAAACCTGAAAAATGGATGATCCAGGGAAAAACAAACGCTGATTGAGGAAGGCTTCTCCAAAATGAAAGAAAAGGCAGAAAAAAACCCACCATGACCAAGGGGACATCCAGTCTTCTGCTGATAACACGACAGAAGAACAACACCACCAACCCCCCACCACAGAGGCCCTCCTGCTAACTGAGTTAAGAGACAAATTCATTCAGTTAGAGGTCAGACAAGTGGAGATGGAACATAAACTCATCACACATCAGTCTGGACAGACAACAACCAAAGACAAAAGCAATCCCCTACCCACGTGACAATGCAGGGGATAGAGACATATCTGTTCTCTGGGCTGTGGTAAAAACACTTCAAAACAACCGGGAAATATCAAAGCAGGAGCCGAGTCAGCTCTGGGAAGAAGTTAAAGGTATAAGTAGTACGTGTTAAGGCTGGAGAAGAGGCAGCTTGAAGAAGAGGTGCTAAAGCTGCAAAACAAGGTGAGAACACAGACAAGCAAACAACCCACGAGAGCACTGCCCCACCCCAGGAGACTTCAGAACAACAGGACTCAGACCACAATCCCAACCAATCAGCACAGGTGCTAAGTCAAGAAGTACAAACACAAGAGTACAAACACAAGAGACCCCTCCTCCAACAAACACTACTACCACACCTACAAAAACAAACACAATACAAAACCCACAAATTGTCCTCCTCATGCACTCAAATGGGAAATATGTGAAAGAAAAAAACATTTTGCTAACCACAGAGTTGGAAAAAGTCAAGTGCCGCAATACAAAACATGCCATGGCAGGCCGCCTGGGTTCCCTCAGCCATGTCCTTATACACACCAGTACGACTGACCTGAGAAGGCAGGGAAAAGAGGTGGCGACATCAATCAAGAGAGTGACAGAAAAAGCCACTTCCACAATCCCAAACATGCCGACCCTGCTACCTAGATGGGAATTCCACCCCGCCCTCATGCAAAGGATAAATGCACAAATCCCCAGAGTGTGTGTTTGAAGTCAAATGTTTATATTTTACCCCATCTCACCTTAGACCTGCACAGCCTATATAATGAAGTGCATGTCCTTAAGGCAGCAGTCCCAATCTTTGCAAAGACCCTGAAGGACATCAAACTCAACCACAGACTAAGCATGTCCCACAGGAGCAACCAACAGATGAGCTCCCCACCCAGCCCAACAACCAGAGGACCTACTCCACACCTGTTCCATCCGGAGGGTACCCCATGCCATGCAGAAGACCTGCTCCACCCAGACAACATCCTGCTGCACCCAGAGGACCTGTTCCATCCGGAGGGCACCTCATGGCACCCAGAAGACCTGCTCCACCCAGACAACACCCTGCTGCACCCAAAGGACCCATTCCATCTGGAAAACACCCCGTGGCACCTAGAGTTACTGCTCCACCCTTGTCCGCCTCCTCCTCTGGAAAAACAACACACTGAAATATGGACCATGCTTGGGACCCCGGCGAGAGTGGTCACATCTCCTCCTCTCTCCTCCTGTTTGTCTCTATCTCTGCCCCAACCTTCAAAGTCCCAACTTCACCAGACTGTGAATTCTTTGAACTGCTTCGGAATAACCATGGAATTTCTCGGATAGTCACACGATTGAAAAGTCACCAAAAGCCGTCTCAATCATCTGAAT